>NW_015378155.1:0-84356 GCF_001204775.2 Aspergillus nomiae NRRL 13137 | reverse complement strand
CTAAACGAGTCCCTATGTCATTGGTGTGTCCTATATCCGACTCGAATTCCAATTTTTCCGGCTGTAAAAATAAGCCCCGTGGTGAGTCAGTAGCAGGTATATCAGTGGATGCATAGTTTGTCTGTCCGTTGTTCCTCGATTGTGTCCGTGGCGCTTGTATTTCATATACACGAAAACTAAGCGGTGGTCGCGCAGGTCGTGTACCAAAATCAGCACTAGCTATTGGCTCCGATTCGACCGGCTGTGCGTTTCGGCCTTGCCGCGAGGCTTGTCTGTAGCGTCGTAAACACTCGCATTGGTATCTGGACTCTAGCTGTTCAATTCCAATGGGCGCCGATATTAAAGAGTCGAGAACCGAGAGAGCTGATGGTCTCTTCAGTAATCGAAGGAGAGCCGGTCGCATGAGTGATGAAAAGAGAGTGGTGGGAAAAGAGTAACGAATATTGTAATCATCCTCCTCGCCTATGCCTCATATGTCGAAATTCATCAGGGTCGGGGAGTCAAAAGGAGTGTCTCTAATCGCCTCTGAAGCTCTTTGATATCGCGGACACTTTTTGGCAATGACGGAGACCGATAATGCGCTATGCTATTCTAGGTTAGGCTTTTCAAAAATCACATGAGAGCCATCCTTTACTAAGCAATGCACCTGAAAGGCGGAGCGATCAGGAAAGTCACGTGATATTAGACTCCCAATTCGGATCCACACCTCACGACATCGAATGATCACTGCTGCCAGTCTTTCACCTGCCATTGTCGTCTCTTTCTCCTCAACCCCCTCAGTCTTTCGCATTTGCGCACCGCCAAAATGTTCCGCACCGCTCCTCGTATGGCCGGGTATGTACTTTTCAATTGTTACTTAACTGGCATATCCGCGCACAGATCCAGCAATTGAGTCCCGCTTCTCCGGTGAATTTGGTGCTCAATTGGCCGAGTCATGCCCAGTCGACCCCCGGTGAATACAGCTGAAGCTGATATCTCAATTTTGCTCCTCTAGATTCGTGTTCCGTGAGAACCGTGTCCCTTACTACCAGCGTCTTTTCCAGCAGCACGACGGCAAGCGTCAGTGGTGGAAGGTCAGTTGATCTACAGATTAAGCGTGTACGATATGTCGGAGAAGAACAACATCCTAATTACTTCAATTGCTACTTAGACCGAGCGTAGCAAGTACGTCATGTACCCCTACCTCTTGTCCGTCTACGGCCTGGGTGCTGGTGAGTGTTGTCTGCATATTCTGGATGCCTGTTTAAATGCTAACTTATCTTAGCTACCACCTACGCTATGATCCGCATGGTCTTCGTATGTCGCCCTGCTACTCCTTGGACTATGCGTGGCTTCCTAGCTAAAGCATCCTATACATTGTGACAACTGTACTAACACTATATACAGGGCCACAAGACCTGGTTCGGCAAGGAATAAATGGGGTTCTCGCCAAGCTACGTTTGTCATAATAAACAAAATAACAGCATTGTTGCCATTGGTGGTGTATCTCTATTTTCAAGATGGCTTGTTTTGAGAGAAAGATATTCAGCGTTGTATATAAGATAAGCTAGGGCGTCAATGTGTGGATTCTTTCCTCAACTCAATCCTTAAGTTTCCGGTTGCAGGCTCGCTGTATCCATGGATAGACTATAATAATCTTGCATGATACTTATACCCAGTGCGTTTTTGAAGAGGCCATTCAGTGAGTTCCTGTCGTTTTGTGTGCGGACGGCACATGTGCGATGAATCCCTCTACATAGTAGTCAGGAATTGGCTAGACGAAACAATTGCATCCGTATGTCTTTCTTCCGCTTGTACATTTGGAGAGAGTGCAATGCTCATAGCTATAAACATCTATCAGCTGACTCCGGATGATTTTCGAGAGCTGCCCTGTAGCTTAGTAAGCCATTTTGGCGGCGATTGCATCCAATGGATGTTGTCCGGCTAAACCACTGTATCCATATCAACCATGTTCACTCGATATAGAAGGCGACAAGCATCGCAATGTACATATGACTTGCTTGCGTAGTCATGCTATACTTAGCACATATGAGCTGCTCTTACTCGCATGTTTCGTTTAGTGATCGAGTGTCGCACTAAGTCAAGTATATATTGGTATGCTACTCCACATTATGTCATGATAAACATCGGGTATCCTGACAGTGCCTCGCAGGTATTCATACCATACTAATTTCCAGCGGAAATGAACCGTACATCTGCTGGGCGGCCAGCAAAACGAGTGCGCCAGGCATGCGAGCCATGCAGGTTAGTCCACCATAATAATTATACAGTACAATGACTGAGTTCAAATCAGGCGCAAGAAGGCAAAATGCCCCGGAGAACAGCCAGTTTGCTCGTTGTGCGCACGGCTACAGCAGCCATGCGCATATGCTGAAGAAGGAAGAAGATCACTAATAAATGGACTTGGGCCTGGAGATCCAGCTCCTGTGCCAACTACTCCAGAAATAAGGATTTCCCAAGCTTTGGTAAGAATCAATCCGTTGGAGCCTGTGAAAGCAGGTCTGGTAACATACGCCACAGGAGGACCGTTTAGGCAGCCTTGAATCAAAGATGAGCGAGGTCCTTGATGCTTTAAGGTACGCCAACCACATTACGGCCATATCAGGGAACTGCTAATAGTTGCATCAGTCGGAATAACCAAAGATCTGAACAACAGACAACGATGTCCTTTGTGCCACCTACCCTTGGTAGCTCCGTAACATCATCCTTACCACTGAGCCAACTCACACCTCTTCCGACGTGGGAAAATGTCCTTGCTATTGCAGAGCTGTATTTGCTATACTGCGACTCGCAGCCTCTCCCTCTTTTTCATAGGGACAGTTTTCTCAGTAGTCTGGGAAATCGTGACCCTGAGGTTATTTACGCCATTCTTGCCTTGAGTGCCCGATTTGCAGAGGATCAATATCGCGATGCCAACGATTTAGCAGCTCGCACTAGCGGTTATACAGAAGTGGCCCGCAGTTTAGTGATGAGACGGGTATCAGAAGGATCCGTTGAGCTATCAACCTTGCAATGTTTATGTCTTCTGAGCTTAGTGGATTTCACAAGTAAGATAGTTGTTGAAACTTGACTTGTCTACGCTAACTGGACTCATAGATGGAAATACTCATCGCTCGAGTATCCACAGCAGCCTAGCTATGAATTTAGCACAGTGTGCGAACCTTGCATCGGAGTCTCATGTTGTTCTCTCGCCTGCGGCGCGAGAAGAGCGTAGGCGATGCTTTTGGAGCATCTGCCTGCTCAAGCGCCTTCATGGAATGGAATTTGACTATATGGATCTCCCAGATGGCAGCTTCCCACCTTACCCAGAGAGTCCTAGCATGCCACAGTCTCGCTCACCAAACGACATGACTGATGGAGCTCGGACTACTGATCTCAAAGATCAAGGCATAGTGGCCTATGTGATCATGCTCAGTGAAGTATTTGTGAAGACTGCTAGATATGTCCGTCGCCACGGGAAGCCAACTAACGTACCACCGTGGTCTTCGCAATCAGAATACTCCAAGATAATCACACTTCAGATGGACCTAGAAACGTGCGTGCCGTATATCCATCGATTCAAGCCCGCTAGCTTATCTGAAAGGACGCTCGAGGATCTCCAAGCAAACCGAAATTATTGGGGCCCATTCTTCCTAAACCAGTGCCTATATCATACCATCTTATGTCTCCTCAACCATCCACTTCTACTTTCCCTGGGTCTCAGAAATTTCCGAAGCACTATCCCCGAGATATTCCTGCAACACACCTCTGACCTAATATCAACACACACCACCTGGATAATACATTTTATCAAGTATTTTGAAGAGAAGTCGTTCATGGTTTCAGATCCGTTCCTGGGATACAGCGCTGCCGTCGTGGCTACGATTGAACTACAGCTGAGTTTTACCGAAAACCCTACAATTCGTCAAGAGAAGCGTGACCGGTTTCTCATATGTGTCAGCTTTGTACAGAAGCTGGGGCAGAAATGGCCGTATATGGCCCGATTGGTATGTCTTATCGTATTGATTATAGATAACAGGCTAAGTGAAGTACTTGTACCGCAGGCCGACAGATTACAACGTTTGGAAGATGCTGTCTCTGCTTCCTACCAGCCCGAATCCGGAGCTCAAAATAAGAGTCTACTAATAGATCTCTCTCGATTCTGGGAGATCCTTGAATACTCTTCAAACAGCGATTCAGATTCTGCCAGACGCATGTTCGGCGACTCTTTGTATTCGGAGCTCCCACATTTACGGGAGAAGTGTCTCAAACGTCTCCCCTGCCCGAACCATTTCGACTCGGTCCCCCACAGGGACTTTCACCATCTCCAATGCCACAGTATGGTCTTCAAACGCCATTCCCTACAGGCCCGCCGTATACCATGGAGCCAGGAAATTCACCGCGGCCTGATGGACTAGATGACGAATTCTCTATTCTTGCTGCAAACTTCTTTTCTCAAGGACAAGAGTTCTTACGAAACTGTGACAACAGGACGGGGATCGGAAACTTTTGATGCTGCGGTGATTTCTCTTTCTTTTTCTTTTTCTTTTTCTTTTCTTTTTTTTTTTTTCAAACTCAGATATTTGTATATTCGAATCATCCTCCTGCGCTCGTCTTGATCAGCCAGGCGGGTAAAATGTATGAGTCTCTTAGAATAGCCACCGGCTTGGCTACATTGATCAGTTATCCTTTCTTTTCATTTATTCATTATATTTGGTCAATATATAGCCTAATTGCTCTCTTATATTATAGCTGACTTGGGAACAGGCAAACAGAAAGCGGCCAAGAGATCAAATACCGCAGGCGGAGGTTGATGTTGATTTAACCACACCGTCACTGACTTTGAGGTTATCCCAAGGCGCAATTCAATTCTTCAGTACTGGTTCGTCCAGTGCAGCCTTGAAATAACTCACAAACTTCCATACGTCGGTGAAGGTGTTGTACAGGGGAGTAGGGGCAACGCGGACAACACCTGGCTCTCTCTTGTCACAAACTATGCCCCCTTCTTGCAATTTCTGGGAGACGTTCTGCAACAAGCCGGGCTTTAGTAGTAGACTGAGTTGAGCCCCTCTTGCCTCGGGGTCTAGTGGCGTGATAATGCGGAAAGGACGTGTTTCATCAGTGGTATCTTTTAGCAAGAGATGCTCCAAGTACGCCGTTAGCATAACGGACTTCTTGCGCAGCTCAGCCATAGATGTCTCGTCAAAAACGGACAACGAGGCGCAGAGGGATGCAAGATCAATAGCCGAAGGATTCGAAAGTTGCCAACCACCTGCTCCGGGGATCGGCTTGAACTCTTTTCGCACATGTTAGCCCTAATCTCCTTGTTGGTCTTCCACTACTTACTATTGTCCATCTTGAACCTCACGCTTCTATCACCACCGTACCACCCAGTCAGACGATGCCTAACTTTGGAGTGTCTTCTCCTTCGCTATAATCAACTCGACCGTGCCTCTCGTGGACGAAAAGGCCTCCCATTCCCCCAGGTCCAGAATTTCCATATTTATACGTGCACCACACTGCAAAGTCGACATTCCAGTCATGTAATTTTACCTCAGCGTTGCCGTACGCATGCGCTAAATCCCACCCAACAGTAAGATTTCGTGACTGTGCATAGGCTGTGATCTTTTGGATGTCGAAAAGCTGCCCAGTGTAGTATTGGATTCCTGGCAAAAGAATAAGAGCTGCACTTTCAGCATGCTCGTCAATGTAAGACAAGATCTTTTCTGTGGAGATCTCATACTCGCCCTCGTCAGGACCAATGAGAACCATGGATTGCTTCGGGTCAAGATCGTGCCAGGCCAGATGAGATTCGATCGCATACTGCTTTGGTATTAATACACGTGGGCTAGAGCAGATGGGTCCGTTGTCAGACATGAAGCTCTTGTACTTACATGATCGCTGGGGAAAGCCTTCCAATCTAACAGAATCTTATGCTTTGTTGGAGTCGGCTTATAGAAGCTTGCAAGCAAGAGATGAAGGTTTGCAGTTAGGGTTCCCATTGCTGCAACCTCATCTGCTTGTGCTCCGACAATCTTACTCATCGATGCTGCGGCTTGTTCGGAAAGCAATTGCCATGATTTCAGAGGAGAGCCCTCGAGCTCTACAAAATGACCAGATACACCAATTGATGACCAAGTGTCCAACTGTGCTTCCAGGTATTTTGCTGTGGCCTTTGGCTGAATACCTAGAGAGTTGCCACAGAAGTAAATGCATGGGTCTGATGAGAGACCTAGTAGGTTGTCAGATGGTTTACCGCGAAAAAGAGATTTGAAGGGCAGCCAATACCTGGCTTCGCAAGCTTCTTGCTATTGACGTTTGCCTTTGAAGGGATAATGAACTTTTCACGGAATGATGCCAACGGGTCTGCTGCGTCAAGCGACGCCGCGTATTCTTTTGACCCTGCATTTTCAGGAAAAACCGGCTTGGACGACTTAACGCTAGACATCGTGTACTGACTTCGGTAACTTTTCAGGATTTTTATTAAGAATGAATTACTTTCTAATTCGGTGGACTACAGGTGTGTCTTTATACGTCATTGCATGCCATCTGCATCTCGTCGTCCTTCGGTTGCTCAGGACGGATGGCTATCCGCTTCCGCCTCACATCCGTGTTGAGAATAGGACCAGTCCGACAATACCCTTCTTCGCCAGGGTACCCATACCATATTACACTCCTGTAATTATTCCTGCTGACATGCATATTGTACTATCTCGGAGGGTGTACCGGCTTTTGATGTTACCTTCATAGATTGATTGAGCCGGAAGCCGCTTCTTGATCCGGCCCTCTTCCGCCATACCCTCGATATCAGGCGATTGTACGTTGATGAACGTGCCTACGAATTAACTGCTCCTGAAATCCCTTGATTGTGCTAAAGGCAATCCTAAGACCAAAGACTTCGTCACAGGCTATTGTTTCTATCATACACTACACCATGCGTTATACTCCTGAGGTTTCACTCGACGAATATGGGGTGTCACTTCAGAATGGCTTCCTGCCTCATTCTTCCCCATTGAAGATGATGGAAAATCCTTATTACTGGCCATGGGAGCATATTGTTAGTGACCTACCGAACCATATCCGATTCCGAACTATAAGACAAGCTGTGGAAGCACTTCCTATTCTTTCGACGTCGAAGCTACAAGGAGAGCCAGAGTGGAGGAGAGCCTATCTTTTGCTTTCCTATCTTACACATGCGTACATCTGGGGTGGTGAAAAACCGAAAGATGTAAGTCTCACCACTACAGAATCACTGGGCACCGTTTTAACTGGACACACAGATTCTGCCTCCTGCTATATCCTCACCATTCCTCGAAGTCTCGAGTCACTTAGAACTCCCTCCTTGTGCCACCTACGCAGCGCTTAATCTATGGAACTACGCAACCTCTGATCCCAACGCAGACCTCACAGACCCTGATCTTCTATCAGTGACGGCCTCATTCACCGGAACCAAAGATGAAGAATGGTTCTTAATGATCTCCGTCGCAATGGAAGCAAAAGGAGCACAACTTATCCCGTTGATGCTCGACACAATCCACGCCGTCAGTATTGATGACACTGAACGTGTGTGTGATTCACTCCTCACACTCAGCGAAGGCCTCAAGGAGCTCCGCAAACTACTAGAACGGATGTACGAAAAGAACCGTCCCTCAGTATTCTACCATCAACTCCGCCCGCTTCTAGCCGGTAGCAAAAACATGGCCTCAGCTGGACTACCCAACGGCGTCTTCTACGACATCGGCTCCGGTCAAGGAAAATGGCATCAATACAGCGGTGGAAGCAATGCACAAAGTTCATTAATTCAGACATTTGACATATTCCTGGGTGTGGAGCATATAGCTACCGGAGGCATGAAGACTAATGATGCAGTCCAGCCAAGAGCTAAGAACGGATTCATGCAGGTATGTATGACCTTTGAACCCCCAATCAGCCCGAATCAGGACTAAACCTGTTCCCCCCTCGCAGGAAATGAGAAACTATATGCCCGGGCCTCACCGACGCTTCCTCGAGATGCTTACCAGTGTCTCAAATGTCCGTGCTTATGCTCTCAGTCACAAGGCCAACTCACCAATCCGAGATGCCTACAACACGGCTGTAATGTCTCTAGGGGTCTTCAGGGACTCACATATTCAGATTGTCACAAGGTACATCATCATGGCGGCGAAGGCGAAACCGCCATCCAATGATTCAGCACAAGTCAATCTGGCCACATCGACGACAACCCATATGCGAGACAAAACCGAGAAGCTTACTGGGGGGATCCATGGTACGGGTGGCACGGATCTAATACCGTTCCTTAAGCAAACTCGAGATACGACCAAAGCTACAGCAAGTTATGATTAAGCGCCTACGTACCTATTGTTGTTTGTTAATTTGATGTGCATATTGAGGAGTCTACGTGCAAAGCTTGAGAATCTCGGGATTAACTCTTTTACTGTCATGGAATATATCTATATTTGTTCTATACTTGAAATCAATCAATTGAAGACCTTGAGCGTTATTGCCTCCGGATATACTCGTTCGTATACACGGGACCCTTATTGCTTGTTTGTGGTTCAGCCCATTTGCATTTGGCCTGTTAACGTACCGCATAAGGTTACGTACACTACGTGGACCCCCGTTACATTTCAAATTGCATCAGACTGCCCGTTTCTGATAAATGTTCCGTGGCATTCCCTGACTTTCAAACTGGCCCACAATTGTCACCCGATGTTGGGGGGTCCATGGTAACCATGGCATGGTTATCTTCGGACGCGGAGACGGAGGCGGAAACGGATGTGCGGAATTCACTTGCACTTAGGGTTGTGGAGTCTCTGAGATTGCTGATAGCGATTAATGCTTACGATTAATCAAAAGTAAGCGGAGGGCAGCGGAGTACCCGTTTACGCACTACTTTCCTTACTACGGTACCATAGATTACATGAGCAATTGAATCGAGTGACTACTGCAACGTCCTCGAAGATAATATTAGACTATTCATTAGGTCATCTAGGCCATTTCTGTACGTAGGTTCAGTGAATGGTGTGGGTTCTCCTGGTTGTTCCTATACAGGAAAATGAAGGATGTAATCCTTCCTGGAGATTATTTGGGTATAAGAAACCCAGTCTGGTACACGGGCAGGGGGGATGTCAAGTTCCCTGGCCGTAGGCGGTCACGCCTGACCGTATCTTCGCCAAACTAGCGACTGGCGAGCGTAGGTGGCGCCCCATTCAACATATGTGCATCGTATTGCTCAGCGAGCGAAGTGTCTCGGAGACGCGGCATGACTCGGAAGAGAAGCAAGTGTCTTTATCACGACATTCAAAGCAGACGCGGAGCTTAACGCTTCTTCGTGTTCGCGGGCACTCCTTCACTCTCGCGCAGTTCAGCTAGCCTCTTCTCACGATCAATAAGTCGCTCCTTTTCCTCCTTGATCATCTGCTCCACCGTCCGGCTAGCCTCCCCCAAGCGATCCAATTCCTTGTTCTCAGTTGCTTTACTATAAGGGTTCCCCGGAGAGTCATTCGGAGGGATCTCCGCCGTTCTGACATTCCGCTGCCCGCTTTGCTTAGTATTCTTTCCCCCCTTTCCTTTCTGCGGTTGCGCCGACGCAGCACCCCCGGTAAGCAGATCATGGAATTGCTCCACGGGTTCGTTGAAGACGATCTCCTCATAGTTCTGGCTGGTAACTTGGTCTCGTCGCTCCTTCATGGCTTCCGCATCTGGCCCGTACGGATGCAATTTAAGACTGTGCCAGAGAGTCTGAGGCTTCTCCATCGACTCAGGTACGAAGTAGAGTTTGATCTGGATCTCGAATTCACCCCATCCTGTTTCCGTTACCTCGAACGGGGGCTGTTCGATGGTACGGATGTTCTGGGCGTATGTCTCGTGCAGCTTGAATTGAACCTTCTTCAGCCAGTAGGAGATGTCTTCATCGTTGACGCCTTTCACGTAGACGCGCCACTGATGCGTGTGGTCGGCGGGGGCATTGGCGGGTTTCTTGGCTGGATCGAAGGGTTGGGCTTCGCTGCCGAATACTAGGATTGGTTAGAGTGCGTCCCATCGATTGAAGGTCGTATCGGTTGGATGTAGTTGGCGGTCAGGGAAACATACCAAAGGGCCTGAAGATAGAGACGCCCTATAGATGTGGTCGTTAGCTTGTAGTTTCCTCTTTATGAGGAAATTCGTTACTTACCCTCACGCGCTTCGTGGCTGTGGCGGAAGGCATAGCAGAAGTTGATTAGTGAAATGCGATCGCGCAGAAGAATGACCCAGTGTACCGGTGAAAACAAGAAATAAGACTGACGAAGCTTAGAGGTGCGCTAGAGTGTCTAGATCTTATCTAGTCTTGTCGCGAAATCACCGCGGGAATTGCCAGCGGCACGTGATAGCGCGGAGGGAAGCATGACGATGGGGTGTCGTCGGAAGCGGTGCTTCCAGAGCTTGGAAGCTCCGAAGATCAGACCAGATGCGCCCGCAATGATCCACCGGACATATTTCTGATTTACGCTGGATTTTCTTGTCGTTTCAATTCCTAGCGTTAAAAAGACAGAGAAGAACGCGAAAAATGGCTACGAAAAGGGTAGTGGTTGCGGGCGGAAACGGTTTTCTAGGTTGGTATACTTTTCTACTGCAGTGTCGGCTAAGACTTGTAGATCACTGACCGTTTTCTTTTCCCTCTTCATTTACAGGCTCGAGAATATGCAGGTCTGCGGTAGCCAGAGGCTGGTCGGTAACATCTCTCAGGTACGAGTTCTTCCGATAACACCGAATCTGACTGTCCGTCGAAATTCATACTTTTTGTCGCAGCCGGTCCGGAGAACCACGATGGGATGCGATTTCGAGTTCGCCCGAACGCCCTAGTTGGGCAGGCTCTGTGGAATGGGCTAGAGCAGATATGCTGAAACCGGAGACCTACAAGCCTTTCTTGAGCGGTGCTACCGCTGTTGTACACACCATGGGTATTCTCCTAGAGGCCGACTACAAAGGCGTGGTGCAAGGAAGGGAACCCATCATTAGTGGCCTACAAAGGGCCTTCAGCTCCTCGAAACTGGGCAGCCAAAATCCCCTACAAAGGCGGGAAGGCGAGCCATTGAATGCAAAGGAAAGAGATGGACAATTGACTTATGAGCTCATGAACAGAGATTCTGGTTTGTATATGCTATACAGTATTTTGAAGACAGAATGCTGACCGGGTGGAACACAGCGATTGCCCTAGCCCAAGAGACCTCCAACGAGCATGTCCCAACTTTTGTATTCATTTCCGCCGCAGCGGGAGCGCCTGTTCTTCCGAGCAGGTATATCACAACCAAACGAGAAGCTGAAACAACCATATCAACGAGAATACCGGAATTGCGGAGTATCTTCATCCGAGCCCCATTTATGTACGACTCAAGCAGAAAATTTACATTGCCAATAGCACTTGGAGGCTTCATCGGGTCTCAGTTCAATGAGCTCTTGGGCAATAGACTCGACTTTCTTGGCACAATGGTAACCAAACCTTTTCAGGTGGATATGGTAGGTGAGGCCGTGGTTGAGGCGATGGAGGATGAGGCCGTGCGTGGTGCTGTAGGAACGAAGAAAATCGAAGCTCTGGCCACGAGTGCTTGGAGAAAAAGCATGCTATGAGTTCAACTCTGGGGGAAAAAGGTAACACCAGTTCCTGGTCACTTCTCCAGGCTGTCAGGTAGTAGCCTGAGTGTTTGTCCAATTTAAGATCGCAGGCCTGATAGTCCTAAACATGACTGGACGCTAATCGGCAAACCCTGCGCTGTATTATAGATATAGTTTCATGTATTCTATCAGATCATGGTACCACGTTCGAAGCTGTCACGAATTTCCGTAGTGTACTAATTGACGATTAGCCAACGATCCTGGTCGACCGGCGTTTCGGTTATAAACATACCTTGTTATAGAAGCGCGCCAGCTTCTGGTTGAATTGCTTGTTCTTTTCGTTGATGTAGGTGACATCGGCATCCTCTTCACCACGGCGTTCTCTCCGTTTCTTGAGCCGAACTTCTTCTGCTTTTCTGAGGTCTCCCACCAATTTATCGACAGCGGCTCGATCGGGCTTATTCTCAGTGAAGCCTACTGTATCGGCAGTGGAATAGAAAGAGCCATTCTTATCGACGGCGATCATTTCACCATCATTGGTTTCCACGATTTCCAAGTCGCCATTAGCAGCAGCCCTCTCAATAGCTGCTAACTTCTCTCGCTCGTAAGCTTCTAAGTCGGGCTGTATCTCGCGCAGTTGTCTCTTATAGACTTTGCGTGCATCTTGCGTATAGTCCTGGAATGCGACATCATCCCGATGGCGTTGTTTTTTCTCCATACGCTTATCCCACTTCTCGGATTCGTCGACCGTCCAATCCCAGGCGCGTTTCCGTTCAAAATCTTCACCGGCGGCTTCCGTATCGGCTTTAAGTAAGTTGTGCGACGCAAACGCATGTTTACGAGACAATGACGAAAGCAGCGATGGATCGGTTGCTAGACGTTGTGTCTCGGCTGCTGTTTCCTTCAAGTTGCGTTCTGTCGCAGATTTCTGTACTCAAGTGAGCTTGGAACGGACCATATGAGAAAGTTTAGGCAGCAAAGCAGAGGAAGAAAAAAAAAAGAAACATACTGCACGAGCTTGAAGGGCCTTGAATCTTTCCTGTCTCTGGCGCGCCTTTGCGGCCGTGTCGTCTCCTTTTACGGGGTCCGCTGCCGTCGATGAACTGCCTGAAGCATTTGCGTCTTCGGACTCTTTTTCACTAGCATTGCAATCTTTGGCGACATTATTCTGTTCCTTAGCTGTGACAGAAACGGGCTCATTGTCGTCAGAAACCTTTGACGCAGGTTGCTGAGTGCTGCGCTCGGTAGGCATGATGGTATAACACCAGTGCAGCGATCAGTGTCGGATGGTGCAAGCGGCGGTAGATTATTCGAAGTCCCTCAGTTTCAAGTTGACGTCTGGCTGTAGATAATCGGAGATAAGATGGGAGATTGAAGAACAGCAGAAGCGCGAGATCACAACCTCAAGGTTACGATTGCTTTTCCCACCGCCCAATTCACCGCCCGTGCTCTGACCATGTGCTTTTACTATAATGATGATGTTCTATGTACATACAACGCGTGCAACTCTATAGGTGGCCGTTGGACATTGGATGTAACCAATGTCCAAACGCTTAGATTATCGCTTGTGGCTAGGGCCAAGGCGACAACTGCGTTCCCAACTCTCTCTGTCGCAATCATCTCTCCGACATGCCTCGGGCGATGCCAAACGGGGTGCTCTAGAGTCACTCACCAAACCCACACCATCCCAGCTATTACGATTTGCCTTGACAGGGAGTACACAACCGGTTCATAATGGAGTACTTCCGAAAACAATCCAGGACAAACATCTAGAGGAACTCTTTTCAGAGGAATGGCCTTTGAGCACGTCACCTCCTCCACCTCTGTGGAGCACTCTCCAACAAAGAACCGCTGCTCCCTGTAAGACAGAGGTGTTACGAGGTATGAAAAAAGATATTCGGGATCTTAACCACCTACGCTCATTGATTGAAAGAAATGTCAATGATCCACTCGGTGGGGTGCTTTTGCAAACAGGGCATTGTAGGTTCCTCGCGCAGGCATTAGAACGCTGCCAGCGGTCTAATTCTTACGGAGAAATACTCTCAACCATTAATGGGATCCTCACGAGGCTAGAGAAACTAAGAGCCCCCGTATCGCCTTCACTATTTGTCATAGGGATGTACTATTCCTGTCTTGCCTTCTCAGCATCAGCTCTGAAACGGCACCTCGAAGGCTATATTTCCCTTGGTCTCCCGCGGCTGGATTTAGAGTCGTGCGCTCCCCTTGTGGACGCTCTTCTCGTTTCCCTCAAACTTTTGCCATTCCAGGAGCCAGGTTATAATACCAATGAGATGCGGAGTATAGTCACGGGAGAAAGTGCTGGTGGGGGCTTTTCAGAACACAGTTTGCACAGTATAATGTGCTGGGCCGACCATCACGATTCAACCCAATCCGCTGGGCCGTATTTGTCGTTGCTCGCAAGATTACGGAGCGACAGAACATTACAAGACATATGGGACCGGACGACGAAAAGACTAGGTCCTGATTCACCTCACACTTTCCAGTCGGCTTATGGCTGTGTGGAAGCTCTTGTCGAAGTTGGAAGCCATAGAAAAGCTGTAACCTATCTCAGACAGATATCAAAATGCGCCAATGGTAATCTACCAGGTCTATCTAACTTCAAGGGTTTAAGAGGTCTCCTCGCAGCCGAACGAGTGGCCCATGCAATTCCACAGCTTGCGGGGAAGGAGTATCCTAGCATTCTTGAAGCGCAACTAGAAGATATGGAGAAGAGACTCGGAGTTACTTGGAATAGACGGAAATCGGTCCATACGAGCATCTCCAACCCGCTCTACGTCAGTTCTGAACAACCGCTCCTGACAATCGATGGCGACAGTGCAGGGTATGATAGCAACATGCGCCTAATCGCAGAGATTGAAGCTCTCGGATGTTCAAAATCGATGCTGGAGCTAGGCAGGATCGCTAACCTGCTGGACGAATTTGAAGGGGATCAGATTCGCGTCCCCATACCGTATAAGGATGCTGCACCTTATGACTTCGCTTGGTTTCCACAGCGGTCCCCGATTGAATTACCAAACAACACTTTGCCCGTAGGAATTGACCAGTTTAGTGTGCGGCCGTCCTCGGCTTTGGGATTACTTCGTGTCAGACCACACAGCCATGGGATATCCCTAGCGTCTGAATGTTGCCTACATCTGATGCAGCTTGGCTACCTGGTCGCGAGGCCCAAATCGGCCCAAACTTGGGAAGAGACAGGCCATATCGTGACTTGGGACCGTGCCTTTGGTCGATTCGTTGCCGTTTTTGTTGGGAAAAGCTGTGGAGCTCTAGATGCTGAGAAACAGTGGATCGTCCCAAACCCATTGTTTGGCCTCGATGCAGTTATGAGGGTCTCTCCTGGAAATGATCTACCCGAACAGAAGGATACCAATCCTCCATTCAGACATTCTTACCCAGTGTACTATGTGGACGCAGACCCAGGACCAGATCTCGTATAAACAACGAGCTGATCCCACTATTTGACAATACCCTAGGATATGAGAAACGCACAGGCCTCAAATACAGCCCCCATAGACCGTCTAAGACGTGGAAACTAATGGACTAGTGAACCCAATCTCAGCCAGCCAGTAAGTGGCGATCTAGATCTCCTGCGGCATTTGCGGGTGCAGTTAGTATTGTGGCTGGGTAACCGCACCGAGCGCCGTGGAAATATCATTACTTTTCTACTCGCTCAGAGGTCTACAAATGAATATGGCATGCGAGCTCCTGCGCCGGACAATCTCGGTCCATTTGTTTACTATTGGCCTTAGCGACGCCTCCTTTCTACACTTTTTCTTTTTCTTTTCCGTAATGATACCCCGGGCTTTCTGATGTCGACAGGTGGATCGACTCTATTCTCTCGTATATACCGCCAGAAAAGAACATGATCACATGCCCAGGTGGTACTGTGGAATGATGTCATTTTATCACTGTATCAGTGGTATCCATCAGATGAGCTGCGTGCGAGCACGGTCAGCTATGCCGGAGGTTAACACGCAGCAGACGACATCTGGTTTTGAATGTATAATAGCATTCTTGAAGCGGACTCTCCCTTCAATGTACCCATTTGGAACGCAGCAATACCAAGATGGCCTTTTGGGGTAACTTGCTAAATCCGGGCGGGCTTGTAATGGAGAGCACGGTTGATCTACTCCACATAAGTCACTTTTATGTAATGTAAGTATATACTGGGATCTGTTCCTTTGATTCTGAGTGGTGCTAGACCGTGACCGAGTCCAAAGTGCGGTCAAGGAAGGTTAGATTTCAATGTCTTCGAGATTTCTTCCCTAAATCCTAATTGAGTGGAAATTGCCCAGCAGGAAGGAAAGGGCGGAGAAGTCCGAGCTCACATACATATGTCAGCCATACATATAGACTATACATTATCAGTAGGCCGGCGACCTCATACATGCTGTATCACCCTTGCTTCGTCCTTTAAATCCCGAGTGAGCATAGACCTCTGCAAGAACAGGGGGCCCCCACAGCGTTTTGTTGCCCTGTGCTCTGCAGGTGGCGGACAAAGTGGGATTTATAGACTAATGAAGGACTTTACTACCCATGCCTGTGGGTCGGTACGCATGCTAAAGCACCTGAAAACCTGGAAATCAATAGATTTGGTCCTGCAGACCTAAACGTGACGGGACACTCCCGACAAGGAACGGGAGGCTGTATAGCACCTTGGCGGTCCAGTTGCTACATATTGGGCCACGCCCAGGATGTTCTGAGCCTGAAGGTGAATTATGAAATGGCTGAAACCTTTTCGTACCCGATGTATTTACGTGCCTTCTGAACAGGGAATCGGGCACCTCCTTGATGCAGATACAGAACGCCGTCGCCGTGGACTTGCACTCCAGTACATGACCTATGACGTCCATTTGTCCTTAGCCATACCGTCATACCCTGGCACAGCCTTGAGTGACATTGGAGTAAAAGATGGAAAAGGGATGAGTGCACGGAGTCTTCCCCGATCGTCGCGTCATTTTCTCGACACTATTGGTCCCTGGGCTTCCCTGCCTTCACCTAGTGAAAGGCTAACGCGCTCTGCATCGGGGAGCCCCTTCTTATTTGTCTCTTGGTAGGCTAGACAGAATCAGGGCTCCATTACTCGTGCTGGAAGGAGTAAATCCATGCGAAGGAATCTTAGTGCAGCAGATAGTGACTTTGTTTCTTGCAGAGCTTGCTTAAAGGAGAGCACGCAAGGTGTACTATGTACTAGGTATGTACATACAATACAGGATGCGAAGGACTAGAGAACTGGTAGTACTAGCCTGGGAGATCGGCTTGGAAAGTCAGTACTGGAGAGAAGACACCAACGAGCACTATAGTTCAAGGCAATCAGAGGCCCTGTCCCATACAATGGTAGATAAGTCGCTGTGAAAGGGCTAACCCTTACCACCCGTGATCATAAATCCCGACATTCTGGTTCAAGTCACTTGACCACCCAGTGTCTCATTCGGATTCCCTCTTCCTTTGCCTCTGTTTCTACTTACTGATCTACTAGTTTAGTAACCAAGTGGACGCGTCGCCTTGCCGCCATCCCCAACTCTTTTCGGCTTTTGCGATTGGATGGCATCCTTAGCCTGCTTTTTTGGGCTCGGCCCGGTGGGGATGGCTTCATTCTCGTCTGTTAGTCGTCCGTTGGATTCCAACGTTGAGAACGAGACATTTGCCTATTGGTTGCATCCCCACCTCTCCTCGATACTATTTTCAAAACTGTTGACCATGTAAGTAAGCTGATTTATACCTGGTCGTGAAAGCAAGACCTGTCTAACGGTATAAGACGACTACAACACGCCGCCATTCTATGGAGCGGACATTGATGCATATAACGATGCGTTCCTGGCTTGTAGGGACATGGTTTTGCAATTTATAAAGGCTCAATTGTGATTCATCAACAACGTTAGTACGCGCAGGCTGAAGCTATGCTTCTCCGGTCGATCCACTAGTCGTTCTGGGATATCGGTTGCGAAATAGGACCGACGCTATCTTAGTCTGCAGGGATAGGAGGCGTCACACAGACATACGCCCCATCAGTATTCCAGGAATTAAAATATGGCTTGCTGAACATTTTCCTTGCAAGCTATGATGAGTTTACTTTCGCTCGCATCCCACACTCCCACGATCCAATGCCTCTGTGAGAATCAGAAGTTTGGTCGAAAGTATGACACATAACTCGCTATCGCCGGCAAGGCAACCTCACATGCAGTAACTTTCTGGCTAGAAAGGAACGGTTGCAATGCTAATGCACAAGTAGCGCCCCCGTTTTGACCAAGGGCACAGGCAGCCTACACCCACAGGGACTTCTGTACGGAGGAGCCCATAGAGAAACCTCAGCTGAGAACGCATGGCAATGTGGCGGTGACCGCTTTTATGGTCCCCACATCATAAGGATGTTAGCCACAGCGACTAGACCAGGGAAGTGGTCAGATCAGACCACTAAGGAATGAGCAGTGGATTATCGACCATCTTTGCCAAGCCTAAGTATACTGGGGGAGTTTTCCCCCCTACTGGGTAGGTGTTTGCTACCTGGGTGATTATCGCGGAGAATTATATACGCAACCTGAGTAAGTTTTAGTTTACTAACAAAAATGGCCGTCGGCTATTCAGTATTTGTTCATGCCTCGGGCAGGTCCTTGATGTGGGTTGATTTTCAAACCTTGCACTATGTTGAGCTGGGGGAAATAACCATTACCCTGCAAGTTGGGTGACCCAGATGTACCAGGTAATGGGAAGAAGGGTTGTTGTAGTAAATACTTGACAGGTCCTCCGTACACCTGTCCACATTGCGGTCAACAACCCTGCACATCAGTGGACATCGCGGGATCCGCCGTGTTGTCTATGTATTCATATTTTGATTGGACGACTGACATGCCGAATGCTCGGAGAGCCACTGTGGATTCCCAAACTCAACACAGTTGAAGTTTGAACCCTCGGCAAGATTAGGGAGTTCTCTATGAGTGGAAGGCAGAGTCTCTATCTATCGATCGACCTGATTATCTGCTACTTCTTCACCAAGACTGCGGGTCTGATGCTTAGATCCCCACAAATCTGTATATATACTGTTCAAAGATCCAGGTCATTGCACGGTCTGAACGAGCTGCAGTCGCTAGCGGGGCAGCGATCCTGGTAGGTGATTCTCGTAACCATAGAATTGGGTCATTCCATCATGATCGAGATACTTCGGGTCAAGTGGAGCACTTGAGCATATGGCTTCTGTTGGCGTTCGTCGCGATTGATCTACGCCCGTCGCCAGGTCGCCAGATAATTTGAATGGGGATTACTACGCCTGCACTTTCAGCCCAGATTGGATACACTTAATTTCATGATCGCCTGTGCATTTGTGTCCCGGCTCGTTCGGCATCGGCGACAACGTCTTCGTTATCTGAGAACATACAATCCCCAAAGACAAAAAAGACAAAAAAAAAAAAAAAAGATGGGGTGCTGAGAGAGGATGGGCCAGCACAACACTCTACCCTCCTTTGAACCAGGATATTGGACTTATTGCAGACCAAGAATCCCAGACCATGATTGGTCATGTCACAGTCTGTCGGCGTGCTCCTAACTGGGGACAGTCAAATAATGCCTTCTCAACCAGTACATGATCGCCCTGGCCCCGAATTTGGAATCCTATTTACCCACCCACCAACACGGCTCTTGAGTAGTAGCGTCATTGCAAGGGACTAGCGCCGAGAGATGGACATCAAATGTCTCTACTGACTTATATAGTGTCTAAACTGACCGCACTGAGACTTAAAACCATCTGTCATTGGCCCACTTTGTGCTGCTTCATCATTTGCCGACGATTACACCTCTATCGTTATTTTCTTCCATAAAAGCTTCAATTTCTGATAGCGAAGGAGAACTGGGGCCAGAGGGGACCTGTATCGCTGTTCTTATTGTTCCTCTTTTTTTCGCTTTCATTTTATTTATCAACGAACCGGGGGAATTATTTCGGGGATATTCTTAACAGAATCCTGTCAGGCACGCAACGCCACTGCAGGTCAGATTCGCCCGTCAATGCCACACACATACACAGTGGGCACGCACACGTCCTCACAAAAGCATCGCCCAGTCTGACTCTCCATATCGACTATTTCCTCTGCACGGTTACCGATTGGTATAGAATCAGTAAGGGTGGAATATTCTCGGTCCCCAAGGTTGGTACGACCGTTGCGAGTCTTCTGTTCTGTTTTTTTCCAGGACTGAATTGGTCATCAGACGCTCTGTTGCACACACTTAAATTTTTTTGTACATTGGTATTGTCATTCCTAGTGTGAGTTGTACCGACTTTCATCCATTCTGTTTGGACGGTGCTTCGCCCTTTCCTTTTTCCTGGGTTATTTCTTTTTCTTCGGCGTGCCCCTCGTGCAGCTGCCTTGTTGTTCTGCCTTGCAAATTAATTTGGGCTAACTGATGCATGTTACTCGAATCAGCGTTCTTGATAGACTCAAGTTGTCGGCCCCCGGTGGGTAGTCATCCTCACCTCTTTGTTCTTTTGGGACGGAGTTCAGCCCATCGTGTTGTCGGTCCCAAGTCGCAGCTGTGTGTTTGCTGGATCTATGTATATAGCATCTGGCCGTCCCGTTTTGTTTCATCGTCAATCCCTCATCAATTGTCTATGTAAAGACCGGCATTATATCGTCTCTTAGAACGCTTACGATAACAAGGTCGCCATCTTATCTGCTATTCTAACTGATGCCCGCCTTGCAGAAATCGGGAATTAGCCGCCCGACGTTTGCCAATACCAGACGCAAAGTGGAAGGAGAGTATAGGTGATAACCTACCCAACCTTGTATACGCCTGCATAGATGTCGAATACGCCATTACCACAATGGACGCACTCCCTTCCCGACACCCGGTACCCCGATACGGGCACCCGTGTCGGTGACGGTGCAGGAAGAGGATTAGCAGCAACAATTCCAAATCCCGCATATTCGACTCCAGAACCCCCGCGGTTTCTATTTCCAGACAGTCAAGGCTATGATCCTACTGCTAGTACTTCGACTCATCCTAGGTTTGTATTTGAAGGCGCAAGGCGAGATAGTGTGGAGCATCGATATAGTGTCTCCTCAACTGCGAGTGGGCCTCTTGCTCCGTACGCAGTGCAGCGTTTGAGCATCTCAAAAAGTGTTGACTACTATGGGCCGTCAAGTTCCTATCATGAAACATCAAGTCAAGGCCGTGGCTCCATAGGCTCCACGGGGCGGACAAACGACATGGAATCTCTGTAACTCTCCCTTTTCTTAGCCTGCGACTTTCGCTCCTGTTCTTGCATTTGGATCGGTCTGGGCTTGCTCTAGAAGCTAGAAATTTGGTTTCGGAGGGCCTTATGATGCATTCTGTACGATGTTCTAACTCGACCTGATCCGATATAGTTGTTCCTCCACGACGTTTCCAAGCCCCGTCCACTCTGATAAAAGCTCGGCAATGTTCAACACCAACCCTACGCCAAAGTATTCATTGCAGCAACCGCCGCGTCAGACAACGTCCGGCGTACCATTGGGCTTTGAGAACCTGCTTCACCATTCGCCATCACCACCCCCGCGGCGGCCTTCCACAGCTTCCCGCTATCATTTACACATTCGACAGCAACCAATGGCGGCAAGAGCTTGCGGCTTTGGTGATAGAGATCGGCGGCCTGTTGATCCACCACCCATCATCCAATTGCTTCTAACCGACTTCGACCCCGTATCAGATCAAGATAAGGATATCTTGCAAGATCCGAGATTTGCCGTTGGTTGTCTTCTATTCCCTGCGGCGACACCCCCCCAGCAAGGCCCACCAGATAGGGAGAGAGGGGGTACCATCCGTGAAAGTCGCCTTGGATCAACTGCGAGCCCAGGTCAATCAACGCCTTTGCTTTCCGGAAAGGCGTTCATTTCTCCCTTCTATGTTGATGCAGACCCGGACCCTGCGACGGCACCTGCCCACCCGACTAGTGAGGATTACGTGACGCAGAGGACCTCTACAGGACCGGTACGAATGAAACAACCGGCGGCATTTTTCATATTCTCAGACCTTTCCATCCACGCAGCTGGGGAGTATCGGCTACAATTTCGGCTCATGAACTGGGGCCACGTGGAGGATACCGGTCAGCCTATGCCTATCCTCGCGGAGGCGTGGTCGGAGCCATTCCGCGTTTTCCCAGCTAAGGACTTCCCCGGGATGCAAGACTCATCGCCGCTCGCGGAGGGACTCAAGGAGCTCGGGTTTACCGAACTAAAAACAAGGGGCAAGGGCAAGGGCAAGGGAAGGAAGCGTTGACGTTATCAAGGGTCATTTCATGAGTGAACAGTACGTCTATGGGCCAATTTCCCAGCGTTGCGATATCTCAGAACACCGCCACTCCGGTAGTATGCCTGTTTCTAAGATAATCAACTTTACGATTTTAATGAAGCCTTACGAAAAAAACGCCTTTCGAAGCAGATGAACTTGATTACGACTCCACACTGTATGAATGACCCGTTGTAGTGCTAAAATACAAACCTACAGCAGACCTGAGACCAAGAACCCTACGCATGTATCCAGGTCCATCTTTGGGGGAGCAAGTTCATGCACTTGTAGTGTACTTTGTATAGCAATAAACGTCCCTCGAGGAGATATTGCACCCGTATTCCTCCTATTTCTGGCGCAGACTAATAAATAGCTGGCCAGCTTGGTTTCAAACATTTTGTGATATAATACAATCATAGCAAATGACCAAGTGTCTATACCCAAATGGCCATCGGGCATAGCGAATAGATATTGTTGTACAGCGTATAGCACACGGGTATCAACCAAACACAATAAACAAACCACCACCCTTCAGCGGTCCATCCAGATAGAGACAGCTCTATCAAAGATCGAGCAGCTGAAGCGGCACCTCGGGCCGGAACGTCTCATCCCGCCAGACCTTCAGAAGCTCATCCTGAGACGTCGGCATAAACTCCTTCGCATCGGCAGTCCGCGAGGACCAGAAGAGCTCCCACGCCGCTTCATAATTCCCATCCTCACGCTCAATGATAGCGAGCAGCAACGCGGCCCTCGAGTTCCCATGCTTCACCGCCAGCTCGTACCAATCCATCGCCAACTTCCGATACTCAACATGCGACTTGACGTCCGCAGAAAGGAACCAGAAGAACCTACCCAGCGCGCCGGGCTTCCTCTCCTCCACCGGCTTGGCCGGATCAACCGTCCTCGACGCTCTCGGTATCGCCTTCGCGTTCTCCCCCTCCGACACCTTCACCCCCCGCCGAGGAAACCACCCCTTCGACGTGAGATAGTAGAAATTCGCCAGCTTCAGACAAGCCATCGCATCCCCCGAGCTCGCCGCCTTGCTCATCCCCTCCTCATACCCCTCCAGATCCATCTCGCGCATCAACAAACTCGCATAATCCTGCAACGCCCGCGGATCCTCAAACTCCAGCGCCGCGCTCCGCATCACCTCATCCGCCCCCATCGCATCCCCCGTCCGCTCCTTCAACCACGCATACACCCGCCACGGCGTCTCCATAACCTCCGAGATCAAGTACGACTGCTCCGCCCCGCGCGGCGCGCTCTTGGCCGGCTGAATCCGCGCCAGCACCGCCTCCATCAGCTCCAGCGCCTGGGTATACTTCCCCCGACGGCCCTGCACCTGCGCCAGCAGCTGCAGCGCGCGGGGATCGTTGCTCGTGCGGCCGAGTTCCTCCAGCCGATCGATAACAGCCGTCTGCCGCACCTCCGTGCCCCGTCGTTCTGTGATGGTGAGATACCGCGCCGTCTGGTATAGCACGGGCACGCGCGCCCCGGCCAGACTGCACGCCGCCAGCACCCATTCCTTGAATCCCATGTCGCTTGTCCCGATGTGGTAGCCTATCCTAAAGACCTCATCTACATCTGCATTTCCCCCCCGGTGTAACATGTTAGCTCCAATCCCTCTCTAGATCCTTTATACAACCATAAGAGTGAAAGTAACAATCTCACCATCCGAGATCCGTAACACAAGCTGCCCCGCCGGCGGATGCATATACGCCGTATTAAACAGCTCCCTCGCGATGCGCACGAACGTAGCATGGTCGACCGTGACGCCGCCATATCGCCGCGCTTCCTGGTGCAGGGTCTGCGACGCGAAATCGAGGAACCGGAGCCGCTGCGCCAAGTCGCCCTGTGCTGGGGTCTTGAGGAGCCCGTCTTCGGTGTAGGTGTTTGTTGCTCGTGGCTGTTGCGGCCGTTTCTGGGCTGCTTCGGCGCGGCGCACCGAGGGGGAGCGCGCGGCGGAGGGTTGGGGGGTGCTGTGGAATTGCCGTTGGCTGAGTGGTGTTCTTGTGGGTTGAGTTTGGGGGGTATGTTGGTTATATTGGGTATGGTGGTGGTAGGGGAGGCGAGGGAGGAGGCGTGGCATTTTCGGAGGGGTCTTGTGAGGGACATTTTTGGGGAGTTGTTTGGGGAGGAGGTTGAGGTGGTTGTTTGTTGGAGGTTTGGGGCGGAGAGATTTGTGTCTTGGTGGAGCGGAGCTGGGTGCTTGACTGCACTGCACACTTTGGCTGGATGTGCAACTGGAGTGGATACTGTATTGGATTTAGATATGGATATGGATCTATTTTATTCATTTGGAAGTGATCTTGATTCGCCTGCAATTCGACCTCTACGCATCTTCTATCAACTAAAGCTAAGAAACCATGATTAACTTCATAATACTAAAACAGCATATCTATCGTCCATCCGCCTGGAAAAGCGCAATAGACAGCAGAAGAGTTGAACAGACACAGATCGTTCGTCCATCAGGGATCCAAATTGTCCAAATCAAGAGATGATAATGTACATTTGCCGCCGTTTTCCCGCTTTCCGGTTATATCAGAAACAGTTCCAAGAGATATACGACGGAGAAAAGAAAACACTAAAAACACAGTAATAAGTGGTGAGAGACAAAACTCCAGCTCGATGATGCAGTCCCAATCACAACGTCCCGGCCGTCCTGATCCCCGTCGCCCCGTTCGCCAGAGCCAGGGAAAGAGGGCAAGTTCAACCAGGTATAAATCCAATTCATCGACATTATTAATCCCCCATTTTTTACTCCATGATGGCCTTGGCACCGACGGCCTTGAGCGTCTCGATGATCTTTCGGCGTCCTCCTTGGGCACGGACTCCTTCAGGACCTTGGGCACGGATTCGACGAACTTCTTGCTGTCAACCAGGGACAGGCCGAGGAGAGACTTGATCTCCTTGATGACCTTGGCCTTGGAGGCGGCGTCGATGGACTCGAGTTTCAGGTTGAAGAGGGTCTTCTCCTGGGCGGCAGGAGCAGCCTCTTCCTCCTCAGCGGGAGCGGCGGCGGGAGCAGCACCGCCGGCCATGGCGAAACCGCCAACGGGGAGGTCGGGGATGTTGAGGCGGGACTGCAGTGGAAACAGTGACATCAGCATGGTATATTCAAATCAATTGATCCTATTAAGGTGTCCCATCTGCCCCGTGGAGGTGCACGCGAGCAAAAACATTGCACCACATCGGTTTGCGATATGCGGAAAGAAACAAACAATGAAACGAACCTTGAGGGTGGCCACGAGGTCGGCGGTCTCCAGAAGCGTCAATGTGCTGATCTGGTCAACAATCTGGCTAATCTTAGGGTTGACAGGGGCAGCAGCCTCCGCCTCGGTGGACTGCCATCTCCGTGTCCGCTGAGACAGATATGTCGAGGAAGAGAGGCGCAACGAAGCGGCGGATGGGCGGACGATCTGCCTGCAGCAGCGGGCGGCGACCTGCGAAGAAATGGACATGATGGCTGTGAAAGGATGTGACCGGGGAGAAGACGGACGAGCGTAGAGGAGATGGAGAGAATCAGGCGCTGCTCAATCAAACCGAACCAGAGAGCTATCCGAAAGTCTTGAACTGAAAAAGAAAGTCAAGTTTCGGTCCGGAAAATCCAGGTCTCGGTCACGTGAGTCGTCCTCCGATGCGCCGGAACGCTTCAGCAGTCAACATCAGCCACAACAGCTTCTGGTCAACACGTTGCAAGTACACTGGCAGTAACATAATTACAATTCGTACTACGGATGATAGGAATAATATAGTCAAACGTGAATTATACATAGTAGCCAGTATTACCTCTACTCACAACACGCTTATGTCAAATCCTTGATCAATGGACTTTTCATGATATCGTATCTATCACATTCCTATTTTAACCCCCAATTAAATATGTAATGCTTCATGTTTAATCCTCATCCCAGTTGGCGTTGGGGCCTGGCGGCTTGGGACCACCGGCTTGACGGGCAACGATGATCTGGTCGACACTGAGGACTGTCCGCGCGGACTCACTGGCCAGGCGAATAGCCCAGCTCTTGGAAGCCAACAGGTCGAGAATACCCTCCTCAACGGTGTCCAGAGTACCGGCCGAGGTCGACGATTCCAGATCAACACCGGTGGTCCAGTATGGCTCCTCTTCCTCAGAGCTACCCGACTCCTCTTCTGACGAAGCTTCGGCACCAGTGCTGGTGCGGTGGTGGGCTGTGTACAGGCGAGAAAGAACCTCGGTGGCATCGAGACCAGCAGACTCCGCAAGGGTGCGGGGGATGACCTCGAAAGCCTCGGCGTACTTACGAATGGCATGCTGAGGCAATCCTGGGGTCCGATCGGCGAATGCAGAAATCTTCTCCACGAGCTGGATTTCAGTAGCGCCTGCGCCGGGAACCAGACGGGGGTCCTTGGTGATGGCCTTGACCGCGTTCACACCATCGTCGATGGCGCGCTCGACATCGTCCAAGTGGTTTTGTGTCGCTCCACGCAAAACGATGGTAGCTGTGCGGGTCACGGCGTTGGCCTCCTCTTGACGGAAGACGGTCACACGGTCACCGCCGATTTCGGTGGTCTCAACGACATCAATGCTACCCATTTCGTCGGGCATAGGGGCTCCCAGACGGGCAAGAGGGGTAGCGCCGACGACACGGCAAAGTCTGCGGAGTTCGAACTTGGAGAGGATCTTGATCACGAGGATGTTGAAGCGGTTGAGGTAGTGCATGGCCAGGTCACCAACGGAGGAACCGGCCACAACGACACGAACACCGGAGTCATAGAGTTCCTTGATGGCGGTCTCGAGGCGTTCCTCCTCACCCTTGGTGAAGTTGAGCATCTCATCCGCGCTCTTCAACAGCACAGTGCCCTTGGTTTCGGTTTGAGAGATGTCGATGGGGCAGCTGAACACGCCGACCTTGGCCTTGGAAGCCTTCTTGATGGTGCCATCGGGTTCCCTGCCAAGGACCATTCCCTTCACCACACGAGACTGTTCCAAGCTACCACCCATGATCTTCACCACACGAACGTTGTCGACGTTGAAGTTAACGGGGTTCTTAGGCAGGACGGCGAGCACGGCTTCTGCAACCAACGCGGCCAAGGTATCCTCCGTTCCGGACTGCTTGCTAGCGACGACTGTACGAAGAGCCTTGCTGAGCTCTTCCTGAGAGCGCAGTTCCTTCAGGCGATCGACTTCGAGGTCTGCGCATGCGACAATCGATCAGTATTTTAACTTCAAAAGGAGGCCGCAACCAACGCTAGCCCCTGAGAGAGCGATGAGCCATCGGAGACGCGGACACACCCACCTTCTAGCACCTTGAGGGCAAAATTCTGTGCCTTCTCATAACCCTGGACGATGTCGCTCGTCTTCAATCCCAAACGGAGCAATTCCTCAGCCTTCTTCAACAGTTCTCCGGCCAGGATGATGACCAGGTTGGTACCGTCACCCATCTCCACGTCCTGCTGCTGACTGGCCATGACAAGTAGCTTGGCGGCAGGATGTACGACATCCAGCTCCCGCAGAATGGTAGCGGCATCGGAAGTAAGAACCATCTTCTGCAGGTGGTTGATGACGATCTTGTTGCGGCCATAAGGACCAAGCGACGTTTGGACGGTCTGCGAGATAGCCTGGCAGGCTTCGATGTTACGGATAACGGCGCCATCTTCGGCATCGTGGCTGCAGATTCCAGAATTAGCTATCTCGCAACGTACGGCCCAGGCTGACTCCCCTCAAGTTCCCCGACTGGAGTCTTGGTTTCAGAGGATATCGGGCGGAACATTCCACAAGTGGGCTTCGCTTACCTCTGATAGCCAGGCTTGAAAAGCCCGGCCTGGGAGGGACCAGGCATAGACAACGACATAATGACAAAAGACTTCCTCTCAAGTTATGCACCTAAAGAAAGAGGAAGATGATAATTAGATCAGCCACAACGCTGTCCTGAAGCTGTCTCTGGGAATTTTTGACGGAGAGCTTGGAGACGGTCTGGCGGCGGATGTTTGTTTGGTTTGCACGCGGAGGGGCTCCCCTAGGGCATTTCCCTTTTGGGCCACTGACTAATGTTGTGATACATTGCATACAATGGTTGGAGATGGGAATTGGTCGTTATATTCATTGTACAGGGTCTTGAGTCCTACTAATTTACAAAAAGATTACCTGGGACTGAGGCATCCACATCCACCTACAGAAGAGCTGTCACCAGCGGTCATGATAAGCAGCTTGTCGGAATCCTGGCACTTAACATCAGAATATCATTAGCCATTCTGCACCGTACAATGAAGAGGATAGGATCTTACTGAAGCCTCCAATGGCATGGCACCCACTATCTTCATACGCTGCTTCCGCTTTGATGGACCTAGCGTCGAGTTAGAACATTCCAGTCGTAATAGTACTTGCGGCACCCTTACCATTCACGGATCGCCTCCATACGGTTATAACTCTTTCATCACATCAGCAAATGCTCGCAAGATCAGCTCTAGCTCCAGTGAATGCTTACCGAGGGATGCGTTGACAGAAATTGTGGTGGTGCTCCCTTCTCAGCTTCCTGCATGCGTGCCCATCTGAGAGGTTGTTAGTTTATCAATACAAGCAATGGTATTGATTGCATAGGACTCGTAAATCTGGAGGACTACTTGTAACTCACAATTCGACTGCGGCCTCGTGGTTGAAACACGCTTTCGACATCATCACTACGATAGATTAGCTGTGTAACCAGCGGTAGACCAACGAACATACTTAACCCGATCTCATCCGCTTCAGCCTATTAGGTGATTAGTTGAGTGACCTTCCAACTGATGGCTATGCCAGACTTACCTCCTGGGTTCGTGAGTTTGGCAGGCTATAGGCAAGGTTCATAAACAATGAAGGAAGTTGGCCAGAGATGTCAAACAGCAGTGAGACCAGGAAGGCAGCTCCCATGGTAATAAAGCTATTGCTCATGCGCTCCGCGGGGTGATGGGCCACCACATGGGCAATTTCATGCCCTAGCACGGCTGCTAAGCCGTCCTCATCTTTGCATATAGGTAAGATACCGGTATAGACAAACACTTTTCCACTGAGCTTTCGTTTAGTATATGGACAGCAAGTATAACATAAGAGATAGCAAAGCAGGAGGTCCTCACCCAGGAAGAACAAAGGCGTTCAGCATGCTGTCGTCCTTTATGACATGGACCTTCCAGTCTGCGCCTTCAATCGGCGCCTGCGGGATCAAGCGCTGAAGAACACGATCCACCTGTATGGTGAGCGGGTGATACTCGGGCAGAATGCTTCCACGGTTTTCGTTCAAGACTTCCTGATAGCTCTGTCTACCCATCTCGAGTTCCCGTTGCGCGGAGACGCAGTTGAACCGTCGACGACCAGTCATCTAGGCGAGAGGCATCAGTACCGGTACAAAACAAAGTGTCGGCCATTTTTGCGTCCTGCGCGATGCCGACTCCACTGGTGCAGCTGTCGGTCGCATGGCGTCAACAATCGGAGACGCACCTCTACCGTGTCGGTGTTATATATGTAGAACCCACTAATCCCCAGCCCTATTATGACAAAGTGGTGTGGTTTGGCATCCTTGATCAAGCGAATGAAGAGCGGCTCGCGCCTCGGGTCATTGAATCGCCGATACTGGTTTCCTCCATACTGGTACCCTCGCTTTGTGGAGGTAGAGAATGGTCGGCCGCGGAACGAACTGGATGAGCGTTGGAAGGTCTGAGAGAAGGACGTTGAGCAACCGGGACGGCTACGGGGTAAGAGGCATGTCGAGATGGATCGAGGAAGAGGGAGCGGCGTGGACTTGGAGGTAGAAGGTGGAATGCGACGGAAGAGCGAGGAAGATGACGCGGTGGATAACCGGGGAAAGCTTTGTAGAAAAGTATTTCTCATTGGTAGGCGTAACATCTTAGGCCGTTTTGCATTCTAAACTGAGGGAACTCCGTGATCGAAAAGAAAAAAGCGAATTTATTGTCCAACACGGCGGAGTAGCGGGCTGAAGCTATTCCAGTTGGGCCCGACAGATCAGTGGATCCCTGGGTCTTCTTGTGTCGCACGGCCAATCAGCGCGGCACCATTTACACCTCAACATCAAAACAAGGGAAATAGTAAATAGTCGTAGCTATATGCAGGGGATTATACAAACAAACCTCTTTTCAGTAGATCAATATTATGACCATGAGCTCTACAAATCAGTCAATGATTATCACAGTGACTTCATTTATGCTCCGCGCATTCGCCTCAAGGTAGAATTATGAATATATATATTCTCTTCAGGTTATTATTGAACTTCATCCCCCCCTCCATTTTTCTTATTCTTTTTTTTATTTTGGCTGGTGCGATAGATATGTTGATAGCTTCTATTTGGAAGGTGTACTATATATCTAGAAAATTACCATTCCTCCTACGTCTATACAGTCATTTATGAGCTCTCAAATATTTCAAAATCCCGGTCAAGATATCACAAGAGTATAGCCCTAACTGTAGTTTAACCGCAGAATCTTCAAGATTAAAAGTGCCACACGTCCTAACTCGAGGATAGACACCTTATTAGTACTTCCAGAATTATCAAAAGAATTATCCACTGTGCCAAACTGTGTAACTAATAAGTATTCCACGGCAACCCAAGTGCTTCTCAAACTTTAAGCACGGATGTCTAGACGAGTCCATTCCCAACTAAACCAAAAGATCACAATACCCAGACTCTAGGTCTGATATCGTCTGCACCTTATATAGCTATATGCCATGAGCCTGGCGCCCTGTCAGCCACCGTGACACAATATCATTAAGTCAACACAAGGTAACATACAGGCTCCAAGACAAGTCCACCGCACAATGCTTTGTATTATTAACAGTGCACCGAAATGCGTTATACAAGACAGGGGGTTTTAAAATTGTACAATGATTCCTTTATCATGGTGGGCAGTTGTTCTCATGAGCTCTTGCCTTGTGCTGGGGCAACGATGCAGGATTAGCGATTATGAGAACCAACGGAAGCCATTAGTTGACTCTAAGAAACGAGGCTGCACCTACTTATCAAGGGTAACATGACTATACTACTCAGGTAGTGTCCTGCTCAACTTATGGGAACTAACATATCTGCATCTCAATCAACAAGCAAGCACAATATCAGTCTAGCTTCGTGTACTCCCAACACTACCATTTGAGTATGCCTCAAGCCACGCATTATACCCGCAGCGTTGCAGATTTGTTGAGCGCAGTTTGCTGAAATGTGATGATGGCGCTATACACCGACATGTCCACGGCAGCATGCAATATCCCAACAAAAACCTGGGCAATACGTCCCACATTAATTTTAGAAGTAAGGCTTCATTCAAAAGCCACCTATTCATGGGCTTATGGCTCAACCACACAATTTCCTTATTTAGTACGCTAAGTTGGTATGCTAAGGCGATGAAAGTGGATTCATACTATTGCTTCAGAAACGACGCTCAACATGACCTCCTATCCAATGGTCCGGTACTCGCTCAAAGAGCATGAAACAAACTATTCCAGAAGCCCTATTCGAGAACTTAATCTGAGTTGGGCACTGTAAGCGCCGCTATTCTGGGAACAGTGGCTAGACCTAGAGCCGCAGTGACGCTCAACACTGCACAGGCATCTAGAACACAGTCAACTGGAGCCAATAAACCATGTACTTGAAACGACCAGTGTATGAAATCTAGCTACGGGTCTACGGAGATAAGGTAGCGGCTCAGCCGCTTTCAATGGTTCAATGTGACTCAATCAATAGCCGCCTACAAGCACAGGAATCGTTTCGCCGTGCTCACTCTGTATGGGCAAAGGTGAATCTCGTCGAACAGGTTCAGCGGCTACATCTAGGCAGATGCCATGCAGGTCCTGTTGGACATGGACCTTGCCTGCTTGCGTTACTGTCTAGGAACATGGATCTGTTTCCTGGATCACGCTGATCGATACGCCGGGCTGCGACGTGACATGATGGAAAGGAACCAGCCGTCAAACAAGCGCCGTGGGATCCGGCGGTTGCAATTGAAATGCCCCATTCTGATTGCGCTGTACCTGCACTCGATCGAGATAAAAATACCTGCGTTGAGATCTCTGGTGGACTGGAGCACAGCGTTACGGTGCCGTCCGTTATTGATCGACCCCGCATGTTAGACCCGATGGACGAACACTAAATCGCCATTCTCGGAGACTGGTAATTTCTATTAATAAGTAGACTCATAATTTGTCATGGACGAGCCCAAGGCAAGTAATTAGGCTCGCTCGGACGTTTGGTGGGTGTGCACTACAGATAGTAGAGGCGATGCCGTGTGCGCCCATCACGTCGGCAATGTCTTCTTTCTGTGCAAGAGTAGGACTATGTACAGCATATTACATGTGCTACCGAGCTACAAACATGCATACAATTGTAGTTTTGTGCATTATTCAGTGACGGCTGCATAGCTTCCCTCGGCCGTGTTCCAGGATTTAGTTACAGACCGGAAACGAATAATGCGGGTGAGGAGAAAAGAAAGAGACAAAGAAGAAGAAACGAACTATTGAAAATTGTGTCTTCGCATTGAGATCTCGAAATAGCCACGAAAGTGACTTGAACTCCACCGCTGTTGTAAATTGTGGCATGTCACTATGCACATCCATATCACAGTTTCTGCTTGTGCTTCTTGACCAGGGTGTCTGCAGATTGACCTCACATTCGGAGAATGTGATTGGTGAACCGTTTAATTACGGCTACTAAATGAATACTAATTGTTAGCGTGCAGCTGCAGGAATGTGATAAGGTCCGGCAGAAGCGTTGTGACGACTTCCAGCCTTGTCAGCACCCTGTCCGCATTTAGGGTCGCCAGGGTCACGTTGCAGAGATGACTGGAGATATTTTGTCCTATACTAGAAAAATCAAAATGAAAAAAAAAATCAAAGAAAAAGATAACCAAATCCTGTGAGGCAACAAGTAACCACGGATGGCTCGCGAACAGAATTGATATCGTCAACATCGCGCACATGAGTCAATGGTGTCCGAGAATTAAGGCGGATTTGTTGCCGGCGTGACAAGTGTGACTGGAGGATCGAAGTTGCAGAATTGACCAAAGCTAATGTGAGCTTCCAGGTCGAATCATCCCGAGTGGGGAAAATCCGGTGGCTGCCAGATCCTGCTGAATGAGGGGAAAAGGATCATGGGAACGCAAGGTTAGCGGCCAATGCACGGGATGGGAAGAATTAGGATTAGTTGGCGCCGAACAGAGCTAATTATGGCACCTTGACGGAGAGTGATATTAATAGTAAAAGCGCTTCAGAGGGAGGAATTATGGCGGATTGTCCAGAAGACGGGCGGCTAAATGATACTAATTAAGATGCTATCACATCTTGGCGCAAAGTCTGTCGGGGTCGCACGGGGCACTTGGTGGTTCTCCACTCACTGACGGTTGGCTGCGGATTTCCCGTTCTGCATGGGCAGTATTAGCCGGCCATCGAATCACCGCGGCAAGAGGGAAGCTTGGCTCACCCCACTATATTAGCGTTCGACACTAATGCTGTATCAATCAACAATCAACTACCAGTACTAGACTCCATGCGGAATTTGCCTGGTCGAGCAATTCAAGAACCCCGCAAAGCTTCCGTGAGACGTCCGAGTACCACATCGACACTGGATTGGTGCCAGCTTTGATGAATGGCGTTTTCTATGTACATTTGGTGTTACTTTTGGCCAAATCTCTTTGGGCATAGTCCGTCCTCGTTTTCGTACTGGTAAGGTCACACCCGTGCCATCGACAGCCTATGGAGAAATGATAGACTCGCTTCGTGTAGCCGTTACTCTGGTCTAGCATGTACACGGTATGAATTCGGATCATGTGGGGATTTAGTTCGTAGACACCTGCCCAATGGGGGCAAATTGTGGTAACTCCAACTAAATTGATCGCTATTTGGGTCCACTATTGGATGGTCTCTTGGTGATTTCCGATATCAGGCCATGAACGGCGGGTTGCCTTTTCATTAAACCCTTAATACCTTCTCTATAGACCGTTGGACTCGGTGGTAACTGCGGGTAAGCGGAAAATAGCAGACCAGAGCTTAAGAATCGGGCGTAGGATCTGGTAAGCGAGGGCGTCCAAATCTCTGGCTATGTCCCCAGGCTCATTGGTAGTATGATCCTGGGGATGTTGTACGGTACCTTGGATGTGCAAATGGAAAGTAGAAAAATCAAATAAAAAAAATAAAATGAAAAAAAAACCCTATCGTAGGACGAATACCACTTAATTCCAGGGATAAACTCGGGCAGATACATTGCGATAGATCCAAACCCAATCAATTTCCCAGCCGCCGATATTGACGAGAAGAAAGTGTCCAATGATACTGGATCACGACCTGCATGGGCGCTAACAAGAAAGGTAAAAAGATTCCAAAATTATCCAAAATTAGTCTGGTTCCTTGCTCGTGCAGGTTGTCGAGACCCCTGCTAGTGGCAGCCGCCAGGGTTCCGTCCTGCGATCATCCCCCCAATCCGCTATCTTTGACGCTGCATCCCACCGCCGCGTTTCCCACCCGATGCTGCTCACTTGCATCCGACGATCTGAGGTCCAAAATAGAAACATCATGGCCTGTCAGTCGGGAAACCTTGGTTTTAAAGCTTCGTCTATCCCGCCGTCATGGCGTTTTTCGGTTCACTGTCTCGCACACTAGTTCTCTGTCGCCGCATCCTTTGCAACCGCGCCTTTCCTTTTCTTCTTATACTTAATTAGATAGCAAAGGCTGCTGGTTCAGCTTTGCGATTGCCCCACGATACCCCATAAATATACCCGCAAGAGCTCGTCAGGCCACTGAAAACCGGTCCCTTCCCCAGCCTATCGCAATTTATATCAGAGTGCACGGACGATCTTGCAATACCATCCCTCGACTCACTCGTCAAAATGCCGTTGACCTCGAGGAAGAAGACCACTCTGATTACACCGGCGAACAAAGCCGCCACAGACTCCGCTCAGTCCTCGTCCAGTGAAGGCCCTTCCACACGGACCACGGGAAAGACAAACAACAAGTCGCACAAGAGATCTCGCTCTGGTAGGTCCAAGCTGAAGACCGGTCAACTAGTATCTAGGTTTTAATGGAATCTGTGTGGTCTCTGTAGGCTGTTTTACCTGCCGCCTGCGCCGAAAGAAGTGCGATGAGCAACACCCATCCTGTGGTGCCTGCATTAATCTTTGTGTGAAATGCGAGTACAAGCGCCCCATTTGGTGGGGTAGCCCAGAGCAAAGGCGAGACCAGAAGGAGCGCATCAAGAACAAGATTAAGCAGACGAAGATGAATGAACGCAATGGAACCCTAACTGGTGAGTTGAGAGCTAACCCCCTGCCTTCTGGTCCTTCACCTCACCTACTAACCCTTCGTGACCATGTACAGTAGATCAATCTGGCCGCAGCCGCAGCCTGGCTGTGACATCGCCAACAACGCCTGAAATTGAATTTAATCGTCCCATCTTTGCAGAGCAACAGGACATCTTCGCGTCGCATCTGACAACACCTGCCATGACCCAGCCGATATACGAGCCCTGCCCAGGATTCGAGATTGACGTCAAGACAGAAAGACAAACATTTGTCAATGATGTTCCCTTGCGACATGACTCCATGAGCTCAACGTTCAGTACCTTTGCGCCGCCCCAATTAAACGCGACGCTACCAACGTTCCCCCAAGAAGAGTGGCTCCCCAACGAGTACTTCCCACAGGCCCCAGCACTCCCTGGCATCGATCCAGCGCTTTGTGACCAGAGCATCCAGCAGACCTACGCCATCTTGCAGTCGAATATCCCTGTGAGCGACCACGACCGCCCCCTGCTAGACCACTTTATCAACAACGTCTTGCGCATTATTTTTCCCATATTAGAGGCACATCAGCGCGGGCACTTACGAGCACAAGCTATCCTACAAGCCCTCGAGACCAATAAGACCTACCTTCACTGCTGTCTCAGTGTGGCCGCCATCCATCTCAAGACAACGGAAGGGTTAGTTGGAGAACAGATCGATCACGACATCATGCGACACCGTTTTGAAGCGGTTTCCCAATTGTGTCTCGCCCTGGGTGAAGACACTAAGCACGAGGAGATTCTGGATGCAACATTAGCCATGATATTTTTCCATTGCTCCGTAGGTCCGGCGGACGACTACCTTCCCGATATCCCCTGGTACGATCACTTCCAAGCGGCATCAAATTTGGTGAGCCGGCTCGGTCTGTCAACCATCATCCCCCCATGTGGCAACCCATACATGCTTCCCCCCTTTAGTATGACATTGACATCGTGGATTGATATCCTTGGCTCCGCTATGCATGGCAGAACCCCCGAGTTCGCTCACACTTACCGCTCCAAGCACCTGAGTGGCACGTCCTTGGGCTTGCGGGAGCTGATGGGTTGCGACGACCGTGTAATGTATTTGATCTCCGAGATCGCGTGCCTGGATGCGCTGAAGAAGGAAGGACGAGTTGACGCCATGGCGGTTTGCTCCCATGTTTCGGCCTTGGGAAGACAACTAGAATTTACCGAACCTGCGGACCAGACGCTCGAAAGCCCCTATACCCCGACGGGAGTCCTTCGCCCCGATATCTTGACCAAGAACATGACGGCAGTCTTCCGAATCGCAGCGCGAATCTACCTCTGCAGCCTGGTTCCGGGATTCGATCGAACTCAACCAAGCAATATAAACCTAGTCCAAGCCGTCGCGAACACCCTGCAGTATATTCCGGCCGGTCAGAATGGATATGATCGCTCTCTCGTATGGCCACTTCTTGTTACTGGAGCCTTCTCGCAACCAAACAGCCAGTTCAGGGCCATTTTGGCTGATCGGTGCGCTGCCCTGGGACACCATGCCGACCTTGGAAGTTTTGGCCGTATGTACCGCGTATTGCAGGAAGTGTGGCGAGTTACCGATGACCCCCTCGACACCTTCTGCAATGTGGAAGAGACCCCGGTGGAGTCTTCCCCAGAGAGCTCGAGCCAGGCCATCAAGCTGGAGGCACCCGAGTCCCCCGAACAGACTTGTACCGACTGGACGGTGAAAGAGATCAAGAGACCGCAGATTCATTGGCGCGAAGTTTTACAACAAAATGGGTGGAACTACCTTCTGATTTAGATTACTTAGATACCCTCTCTCTCCATGGGATTGCATCTCATGACGTTTACGCGTCCCTTGAAGGGACCCATTCAAGCGGGCTTGAATATGCGACCAACTCGGAGATCTCGAGAGTCATAATCTGCGCCAAGGGGATATATCCATGAATGCAAACTCGAGTGATGACTGGATATCATCATTCCCGAGCCTAGCGCTCCGCCGTGTTTGCCTTCCGGAAACGTCCATATATCCTAGACTGTGTCAGCTTGGTGTCGGCTCTTGGATCTGTGTATCCATTCTTTATATATTATTGGCTCTGTTTCACTGCTGGCCAGGGAAATCACGACACGAAAGGCTATGAGGAAGCATTGGATTTGTGGCGATAGTTGCAGAGGCGCGGACAGTCATACCCCCCACATGGTGTTTTCGGCGTTTTGGAGTGGATTGGCCATTTCTTGGGACTATACCTGTTTATTAAAAAAACCATACTATGTGCTGTTGGCATTCTGTCTATTTATGCATTGTGATTTGAATTGATTCAATGGACTGTAATCAGTGGATACATTCGTGCTCTGCATTATGGGCTATGTAACACCATATACTTTTTTTTACAATTGAATCCTGTTCGGTCTTAAAAGATTAACCGGTTGATTCAGAAAAATTCTCTGTCTATATCCTATTGAGACAACCTAATGGATATATCTTAACTTGCACTGTTTCTTTTTAGTTCTTTCCCATTTTTCTCTTTCTTCACCGAAGAATATAAAGCTAATATATCCAGCTCGACGGGGTCGTCTCGCCAGGCCCGCAAGCCGACAGTACGCTTCCGGGGTGCCGATCAGTCGTCACTCTGTCTATATTGTCGTATAGAGCAGTATCCGAGCTCTCAAAGTAAGACCACTTAGTAGCAGCGGCAATCATACTCACTGGTATGTGCTGGAGGCATATTGGTAGTTCAGTCAATTGGGTATAAAGAAGCACTCCGCCTTGGACTTTAGTATACACGCCGGTGCCTGAATAGATATTGATAAGCCACGAAAGCTTTCTCGCCTGTCGGCTGCCAGTGAAAGTGTAGTGGTTTGAGAATGCGGTGATCCACTTTCGCCCGTTTATCTCAACGATAACTGGAGGGCTAACAGGAATCTGTGTCTTGCGTACGTTCCATTCGCTTCAAAATCGTTGATCAGGCCTGGTGCATTGGTATTGTCTGCTGGTAATACATGTTGCACTGCAAAAGTAGCAGTTCAAGAGGCCAAGTGTATTCACTCCCTATGTCTTGAGATCGAAGCCCTGCACTGAGTTGGTTATCCTTGTCGGTAGGAAGGCAAATACTTCATAGTATTTTCTCCTGAGTCATTGTGGTCATTGTGAATATCAATAATGTTCAACGCTGTCGGTAATGGTTACACTTTTTGACTCGACAGCACCGTCTTCAGGCAAGCTTCTCGCCACCAAGTGGCTTGATTCACTCTCCCCCTTTCCCCCCAGTTCAATGTAGGAAGGACCGTTGGTCCCCGGTATTTCCTTTTTCAGGAATAACGCCTCTCCGCACGAGTTCTCTAACTATAATCACCAGAAATGTTAGTAAACGGAATACCAGGACTTTGTTACATCTTCAAGTCCATACTGCCTATTCCGGTTATCAAACTGTAAGCCTATATATCCAGCTATAACAAGCTCAAGGCTTAAACGAAGAAGAAACACAGTAGAAAAGTGGGATAAAGGCTGTACCTCTCTTTGAATCCGAGATCTATCTTTGCTTTGGCAGGGCTGTTGAATAGCTTCTGCATCCTGGTATCCTGGTAATCAAAGGTATGCCAGTCGAAAAGGTATACAAAAGGGTTGCCAGGAGCCTTTGTGCAGCCGTCAGAGTACCGGTCTAACAGAGAAGGGCCTGTTTTGTCTCTGGGCCCGTTGCAGCCTCAGGCCAAACGGAATTTCATCAAGTGGTAGCCTAAAGGCGTCCATTGCATGAACTGGCAGGGTTAGGGTCTTGTCCACGAGATGATTGTAGCGCTCTGTGGGCGAAATAGCTTTCAAACCATTTCCACGGATTCTGGTAGCAAGTTGTTTATAACCTCAGTCATTCTGGTCAGATATACAGTGCCCTTGTGGTCGACGTAGAATCCCCTGTATGATCCCCCGGCCAGTCCGGTTCAGTTTGACTGTAGCTAGTTCAGCATCATTACTCGAAAAATCTGGTTCTAGCCACTGCCCATTCAAAAGCTCATTCCACGGCTTGCATGGCTTCTTCAGCCAACCCACAAGCTCCGCAGTTTCTTGCATACGGATCCTATCGTATTGCCGCATGAGTTCCCTGTTTCTACTTCCAATATCGCCCTTGAGTCTTGGCCCACAAGGCACTGCTCCTGTTATCGAGATTGATAAGAGAACCAATGAAAATAGAACCAGACGTTCCTTCATCATGGTCGGTCGTCTAACATGATTTATCAATTCTTATCATCTTGGTTTGGTCTGTATCGATGTTAAGCTTCTCGAAGGTGTCTTAACAACCCCGGGTCTCTCGACGAGTCCAATGTCCATCCATGTCTAAGTAGATTCCATGTGCGACTAAGATCAGTGGCAGCACTTCTCCAGGAACAGTCCATAATTGGTATATATCTTGACATACCATCGCATTAGGAGGTCGGGCATGGCAGGGGATAAGGGCCGAACACTTCTCTGCGGGTAAGTTCAAATCGTTGGGGAGTCAATTTGGGTGACGACATCTTGGTCAAGTATAATCCAGTAGTGATGGAAAAGGATCTAGAGAAAAGGTTTCTCGTCATGGTAGCGGTAAAAGGACCTGAGAATCCCACGTTACCATTGTTGAGTACTAAAAGACCCCGTAATAATCTTGTCATTCAATAACCGTAGGCATCTTTCGTCCTGGTCGTTGACAGTAAATCCCAGATCAGAGATACGGGCAACGTTTGATACAACCTCGGCGCAGCGGCCATAGGGAACCTAGCCATAGTCAGCGCTACTCTGGCGTACCGCCAGCGGAACAGGACTTACCAGGGGAGTAGGAGGTATAGAGAACCCCGTATGGGGGAAAAGAGACATTGACGAAGGCTCAACCCAACCGTGAATTATATCCTACTCTCACCTCGTAGTGTATGGGTGACAGCGGCCTGCTTAAAAGCAGAATCTGTTGTATGTATGTCATGAGGCTTCGTCCCCATCATGCTATCAAAGACGCACCGTGCTGTATCTGACAAAAATAGGGATATGCTCGTAGGTGTAGATAAAGCCATATTTGCAGCTAAATCGGTTCATGTATGAGAGCCAGTTGCCTTAGTCCTCGATCATCGTGGGCCCTCGATGTTGTTAACTCATATCTGTATAACTTCAAGTACCGGATCAACCATATCCTCTTAGGGCTTTCTCTGCGCTAGAAGAACATTTAGTTGTTATCAGGGCCCGACCTAAGTAGATGGTACGATAATTACCCCGGACAGGGTCACCATGCTTATCCCTGGTAGATAAAGTATGAAGGAGCCAAATTCTCAGACAAGTTTTCCAGCCTTGTCATGGAAGTACTTGACACCCTTCTCAATAGCATCAGAAGTACCGCCAGCGATTCCAGAGGAAACGCTCTGCAAGTTACCAGGAACCTTGGAAAAACGGCTCCGCCTACGTAAAGTGGTGGTCCCTATTACCCAGGCATCCCCCTCGCGGTGATTAAGTTGCTTAGATCGTGGGTATCGGTGAGGCGTATTCATGGCGGCCATTCCCTTCGGCTCATTGTATGTGGCGCGCCGTTCACGATAGTTTCTGTAGTTAGCTGGTAGATAACAGGCTTGATCTGGAACCCCATATCCACAATCGTCAACCGTTCAGCACGAAGTACCGGAATAGTAGCCAGGAGCATTTCCGGCCCAAAGAGGTGCGAGAAGGGTGGGTAATCTATCTTCATGGTGGTCCGTGGGTTTTAAGGGCAAGTGCCCGGCGTTGCCCATTTCGAATGATTAGTAGGGAAACTTTAGCCTTGTCCAAGGCGTTATCAGGAATATCAAAGCAAAAGCCAGAGAGTATAGTCCATTTTCGGTACAGCATCCCTCAATTCCACCGATCCGTTGATCTATTGAGAAAGAATAGCGTAGAATTATCGCTACCATCCTCGACTTTGCCAGAAAATCGTTTTTCTTTATTTCTTGATGAAGCCATCCTCGTAAGAACGATATCGATCAAAAACCCAGATAGAGGCTTAGTATATAACTTCTGTTTCCAATTCGCGACATTATAGCCAAAAAGTAGTGGTGCAGGTAAAGGTGCCGTAGCTGATCTGTGATGCAGAGTATTTTCAGATGAGCTTCTTAACAAAGCTTCTCTGCTGATATGATACCTCCAAATTTCTAGCGAATGCCTTCGAGCTTCCTGTGGTATCTCCAGACTCAAATAGTCTGGAAGTATAGCAGCTGAGTAGCTTAACTGCTACGTAGTTATTGCACTTCTGCCCGATGCCCCCCGGTGATACACTGCCATTCCATTATAGGCCCCTGCCCGCGGGTGACCTTGGCAAACGGCGGACGAGTCCTGTAGGAAGGAAGACGTGTTAGTACGTTTACCGTAAGGTGATGATTTACTATAGACACTGAGACATACTGCGACTGGTGCAGGACTTGCGCACATCACCGTCAGCCACTTCACAAATCTTTCCTCCACCGTGGCACAAAAGATTTCCAGCACGGCCCAGGAATTATACAGCTTCGTGTATGCCTCGGGCTAACCGAATACGTCTGCTGCACAGAAGTCCAGGGCTGTTTTCCATGTTGCCGTTGCTCCCCAGACAAGTTGACCTCCCCCCAACGACTGCATGGCTTGTCCAGCTGCATCGCCTCTTTTGTACGACATTAGAGGTTGGTTATCAACTGATAGCGACCTGCAGCGACTGCAGGTCCGTGTATTGTTCTGAAGCATGATCGTCTAGTCGGTTGAGCTTGGAACGATACATGTCAGTACTGCCGCGGGGTTGGCGCACTCAAAGAACTCCTGTCCGGGTGGGAGACGAACAGCACGATTCACAAGATAACTCTCGCATACTGGGCCCGAGCTTCGAGACGGGAAACGGGGGTAAGCCTGGGATTGTTACAGCTTGATATTTGACCGCGAGTTCGGCTGTCAGGTTCCTCTATTGGAGGATTGACAGCAGTCCCTATGACAGAAAACGCCGTAGTACTCTGCCTGTATGTAAATTATAGCAAAGATGGTTTGATCTCATTTCAAAGCTATCCATCAAACGATACCACGGCTAAACTGATTCATAGAGGGATATGATGTGATCGCAAAGCAATAGACGAGGTGAACCATTCTCGAGGTAATCAACAGACATCAGGTCTTGGACCCAGGGCTGGGACCAATTGCTGCAAGACGTCTGAGCCAGGCCTTCAGAGAGGGCAGGTCTTCCCTAGACCAACTGAATCAGCCAGAATGCACCCCTTGAAGTAAGGCTTGAACTCCATTTTAAAATGGCTGCCAGAAGTTTAAGGAGGCTGAACGATGAATGCCTCTCATTCTGCACCCATTCTTCGTTCTAATGCGCAGCATACCACATGCTACATCGCGCTCTTCCTGTTGGAATTCTGTGTTATTAAACCAGTCCTTTTGTGCCTCGAAGCCCCAGGAACGTGGCTCGTACCACGCATCTGGCCTGAGTTCGAGCAGACACAAATGCAAGCCATTCGCATGTCCCTTGTGGAGGGATATTATGGTAAACCCCATTGTTCGTCATCCGACGCTAACATACCCAAATACCACAAAGCAAGCAAAATTGTATGACGCGGCTCTCCCTCGCTTCCCTTTGTAGTCCATGGAATAGCATCAGAAACTCTTAAATTTCGGCGGTCAAGACGGCGGATGGATCTGGTACGCTCAGTTGTGTTCAGCTTTGGGATGCAAATAGTATAGTTTGACTCCAATGATTCTGTGATAGATAGCAGTAAGACAAGATGATTTTATACTGGGTCGCAATCATTGTATCGCACACGGTTGGGTTAGGGCTGTTAAGACGGTAGTAATTAATCGAATCGTTCAGTGACAAATCTAGCCCTAAGGTACAAGACCACTGGTCGCAAGTATATCTCCCTTAACACTATTAAATAATTCCTGGGCAGTGACGTAGTTGCCAGTGCAGCTGAATTCATGAATTAATGCTCCGTTGTGTGGTCGACCGCCCAGTCAAGATCTCGGACGGCGTCGAGGACGCGTACTGCAGTGCATGTCTCCGTCGATAGACGGATCGGGTGGTATTTTCGACCCATATCTCGAAGTACCGAAGCCCGGTCGGCGTTCCATTCTTCATCAGTATAGTCGGACTTTGACAGTCAAATCAATATCATGAGTTTATCTAGAGTGGTGGTATTGATATAGTATGCCAGACACAGTGTACGTCGGCAACACAAATCTCAAGAAAGCTCAATAAAACAACGCAAGCGACGTTCATACGGGACATCCTTCTGTTGGCAGTGTCGACGCCACATTCGGTAGCACGACTAACTGTCCACGATTCCAGATCCATACCTTTTAGTACATACCTTTGAGTACATCCCTATTCGACTGTCGGAGAAACTATGTCTCAAGCACCGTCAGTCCGTTGCCGATTTCCTTGTTGTAGTAAATAGCGAGATCGACCGGTTGTAAAGTAATAAATTCAATGTACTCGCGGAATCTTTGTTCGGGCCAACCCCAGCATCTTTCAGGGTTGATGACACATGGGGCATTTCAGTACGGTCAAATATTCCGAGTCATGGTAAAGGATTTATCTCCGCCACGTTGGTAGAGCCGGTCCTGCTAGAGACTCACAGCGTAGCGAGGATTGCTCCTCAGCTTCTATGATTTTCTCGAGCCACTGCTGGAGTATGTACCACTTCTCAGCAGTACTTCTCTCCCGGAATGACGCAAGCGATTCTGTCTGTTGTGAACATATAGTGAAGCCGCTGAGGTTGCCGTCAAGCAAGAACAATCCAAGAACATCACTGCCAGTGTAATCAAGAATATTCGTCCATAGTAACAGATTTTGTTTCGTCTGTAGGTGAGCCCAGATGCTGAGCTATAAGAAATGATGCGGACTGTGCATAGTATACGACCAACCTTATACCAGACTGTGATATCAGCAGTCCCTCTGACAAGCTTCTCAACGGGTTCATATATGTGTTGGAGCCAATGAAGACACCGTAGATATATGAATATCTTCGGTAGAAAGCGTCCCTTGCTACGTCGTTCTTTGGGTAGCCTATACCCTTTTCAACAATCCGTAGTCTCTTTGGACGAGTTGGATGCCACTACAAAGCACCAGTTCTAAACTGTTCCGATTTCGAAGCGTATCGAAAGAACCCCAGAACCCTGCCATAAATGATAGGGCGTGAGAATCACGATACCAGAAGGGGTGAGTCCATCAACCTGGGGTAGCTCCACATGGAGGTTCAAGACGTAGATGATATGCATTTTGTTGTCAAGAGAGTGTGTCCTTACTGGGTCTGACTACCATCGATATTGATAAAGAGCGTGTTACTTGCTTCCAAGCCGTTTTGCATTGTTGGTGCAGATCTGCTGCGCCGGATAAAACATCATCGGGACTGTTTGAATCTCGCGATATCGAATCCCTTTATTCACGGCTGGTGTATATTTCTGTCATTCGGAACGCCTTATAGTTTCAAGTTGCCGTGGTAGAACACTGTGCTGACCAGCCTTTTGAGTCCTTGTGCAGGTGTTATGCCACATGTGCGTAGCAGCAGTTCAATGCCAGTCACACTATCTGAAACGGACATGTCTCTGTGTATGTCAATGATGAGCGCGAAATCCTTCATCCTTACACCAATGTCCTCGCTTGTTTACTCTCGGCCGCTAATTTGCCCTGGCATTTCTCTCTCTGTTTGTGAATTGCGCATGACATCCTCTATACTCATGTTCCTCGAATGCGGCCGTGGACATCAAAGCGATGCTTCTTTTGTCGCAAGAATTTCCTCGACACAGTTGTGTCCATTCCTGCCTTTTTGGATAATTATTCTTAATAAACCTTGACACATCTTCAGCTTCCAAGTACACTTGTAAAGTCGTTCGGTCAATTGCTGTGACAGCCGTGGGTCGCCAGGTCGACCTCACCAAACTGTGAGGTCTACAGCCCTCCTGCGAAGCTCCTCGACACCTTCATATATCGGAGCTCCATTAGCGTTTCGAAGGTATCATAGACGTCCAGGACTTTTGCTATATCATTCCAGGAAGCATCATTATTCTGATTGCTTGGATAGTTCGCTCTGGCTTTTCATCGGTCTGGGGATATGCGAAAGTTCGACATGAACATCGTACCCAAAGCAGAAATCTCTCGAAAATAATACTTTAACCAGGCTTGATCGTATGTAATAGGAGTATTCGGGAGGTTGAGTTGCCCTTACTGATCTCCATTGTCGACTGTTTGTGACTAGCAGACGGAGGTATTATGAGCTCGCGGAAATGCAGCAGACCAAGATTTAGGCTTTGGATCCGGTGCTGAGATAAACTCTTCTGCCATTCTTAGATGCTCGAGAAGAATGGATAAAAGATTACATGAGATCCGTCGTGGCTGTGTGGGATGGCTCGGAAGCGGGATAGTTGGCTGCAGTGGGTCTTATAGAAGATGTTTTAACTTTGTTCTGAAAGCAAATGGGACATCTGGTAATAGCATCTCCGAGAAACTTCAGGCCTTTATAATTCACCTGCCCGTATAGGCTGTTGCAGGATGGAGGTTGGGGGAAGGCATGTTTGTTCAGGCGTCTGAAACAGATGAAACGTTAGTCTTTCGAAGCTTTTTGCTCTCGTCCATCATAGAGCTTGTCAATTTTAGATTTATACACTCACAACAAAGTCCCTCTCGAATAGATATCCCTATAGCCATGCGCTATTTTACAGAGAAGAATGACGAGCGAGTTTTACCCTATTTCCCCTACCTCAATTGCTCGACCGCCGGCTTTGGTGAACCCCTTTTTGATCGAACATTCATTGCAATTGAGGAAGAAGGCACTATGCATTCTATCTGCATGCCTTTTCCTCGCATTGCTCGCACGGGTGTCAGCTTCCTGCCCCCTTGGGGAAGGTGTTCCCATTTATCATGCATCTGGTATTCGAAGGCCAGCTTACCAAGCATAGAATAACTTCCTGCTGTTGATCCAGATTAGACCCCGCTAAGAAGCTCAAATAACCATGCTAAAAAACAGGCGGTAGCATCGTTGTCTTGATCGTTAGACTCCCAAGGATACCATAGCTAATCAACAGTTACAGATTAGCGTATACAAATCGTTATGGGCACAACTTACCCATATAGGCTAGTAGTTCTGTTTCTCCCAGAGTATACATTGAGCCCTGGTTCTGGACCGGAACTGACGTTCCGAAGACCCAATAGAGACACTGCCAAAGCTCCTTGTACCTGATCACGGTGTCCACTTCACGAAGAGAGCCGCCTTGGGGGCTTGATAGTTTAGTATGTAGGCATGCAAGAATCTCTTCATAATCTCTCCTCATGGGGCTCCTGAGACAACACTTGTAGTTAGCCATAGAATCGAGCACCCTATAAGAAACCACTCACAGCCAACGACGCATTGATCCTACCAGTCATATCGAATTGACGGCGATGGGCCAGCTCCTCGCTGTCGGAAGACCGGCCCAACGCCATTTCAGAGCACCCACGCCTGACCGGAGCTTAAGAGCTATTCAGATTTAATAAGGAGCCGATTAAAAGAAGTGCATGGTAACTTACTTGTGCCCAATAGTGCTTCAAAATTGGGATTGCTCATGGCCAACGTATTCCACGTACAAGCGGTTATCGCGGCCGAGAGGTGCCTTACAAGTCGTACAGGGGCACAGATGTCTACAGTCGAGTATCAGCCAATCTCTGAGTTGGTACCGTTATATCCACAGATAATATGCATATTTAGACAAAAACGACCGCAGTGTTATTCAAGTCAGTTTCTATTGGATCACTCACTTAAAATACCTATACCCGATCGGAGCTAGAAGGAAACGGTCTAGGGTCCGAACGGCCGTAATAGGACTCGAGTCACTGTTACTTGATAACCCTGTGCATGCTTTTTTCGAGGCTCTCTGGCATAGACTCAGGCATGGGCAAACATGACGAACCGGCTCGGCTGCTCTTGGAGATGTTATATCCGTAGGCCATCTGTTCTCTAAGAGGTAGTCCTAAGACGACCTAGGATACCATTTGAGACACAGTGGCTAAGCGGACAGACATAAATCCTTTACCATGACTGAGGGTGCTCGAGTATGTTAGAGAGAAGAAGGATTCGGACGGGATGCGAAATCTTGAAGCAAAGAGCAGGTGATATAGTCTACTCATTATTTCACTACATGGCATAGACTGCAATATTCCTGGGTTACTTGATTAACTGAACCTGAAATATCATTCATGGCCGCGCTAATTCACGATATCAAGTCTGCTGGGCTTTGTCTACTGCAATGAAGCCACCTGGGGAATGGTTGGATTTCTCAAATCTTTGAAAGGGAATAAAGCAAGAAATGGTTCAATGAAGACAGCCAAAAGGACGGGAAAAGAACCTACCCAGGAAAATAGAGAAAAGATGGAATGGAGGGGGACGCACCTGGCGGGGGAAGGAGGGGGAATTCATTACCAATGCTTGGCCGCGTCTGGAGACATACAGCAGTAGTCGATGGAGCTGTTGGAAGCAACGCAACAGGTCAAGAAGGACCAACTACAGATTTAGGCCATTGTTTTATTGGGGGAGAATTGGTCATGAGCAGTTTACAAGTCCCTCCATCAACAACTACTGCATGTACTACCGTCTAGAATGGCCTTGGAGAAGGTCACGGTCCACACCCATTGGACTACATGGCCTGGTTTAGTCAACATATTGCCGGGCCTTCCCCCCTTGCTTCGCACACGGGTGACAGGGAAGCGTCTGCCAGATGGCTAGGAAAGGTCAACGCGCCAAATAAAAGTGTTGGAAGAATGCGCTAGTACCAGTAGCGATGCAAAGCGCAATGGTAGCACGGATGCTGTCCGTGGAAGGTTGGTCAGCTTGCATATGAAGGTGACTACCTGTTAACTAGACATGGATAAACTCGCGATGTTGGAATTCACGGCGTCAAGACTAATCCCCTAACCGCCATAGCTGAGGAGGATAGATGGGAGAGGTGATCACAAAGTCTAGATCAATAAGTACGTATCGCCGAATCACAAGGTTTCTGCAAGAGTTGGTGTGACATGGTAGCAAACGCCAAGCAAGACACTAGAGTCCACCCCCGTTGGATCAGTGGAGAACTGCTATAGCTTCGGCGTTGAAGGATATCCTGTGTTAGTGTATGGTGGGCAAGCTCCAACATCCTCCGGGGCAACCATGTGTGCTACATAGAAAAGTCATGGAAGCGCTAATACGGGTCGTAACCGCCAGCCCACTCCTTCGGGCAATAAAGCTAACATAAACAGCGTATCGAGGGTCTAACGGCTTGACTAAGTATGCCGCGAAATGAGGGTAAATCATGATGCAGTCCACTTGGGCGATGACTTCGTCAAGGCTGCGTTTCGAAGGCGAGCCGCCGCTAACCTCTAGTGTTGTGGTCCGCGTCAACGTCGAGCGAACCAAAAGGGACAATTACCCCGAAATTGGCGATTTGAGGAAGTATAATTAATTGTCACCCATGGTGACAAAGTAGTCCCCATATGGCGATTCGTGCTCAATGTGGGATTTGATGCAGAAACGGCGCCAGAGGATTCTTGTATGTTGTTGGTTGTTGGATATACTATGTTGGATTAAGGAGCAGAAAGCGCAATCACTACTCGGCAAAGGTATAAAGAGGACGACAGAGGAAGATAGGAAACCACTTCCAGGTTCAAATATTACCGATCATTGTTCCCTTCTTCTGGCTGTCAAGCTCCCTGAGCTTCGTGAATCGGAGTAGAGTTGAAGATCAAAGCCTTTGCTTTGACCATAACGGTCGTTGTCTCTGCACCTTCACTGCGACACTGCTGATTCTGGCCAAGGATTGCCACCAATCCTACCATTGGGTGAGTCTCTGCTCTGATTCGTGAAGTGCTCAGCTGCTGTTGCTCTTGTTGTTGCTTGACTGCTTGACTGCAGCCGCGCACTTTGGGGGGAGAGCGATGCACTAACCCCTTTGCGGCCTAAGGCGTGACACTGACCCTTGTGGTGAAAGATTACCGCCATCGGTATTGTATCGATACCGACGTGAACGTTATTACCTGTATTGCAGCGCCCGCCTGCCTTGCAACTCAACTTTATAACATAAATCTCACTCCGCGTCCTGATTTTCTCTCTTTCTTTTACTGAGGACCAGCGAGAGGTCAAGAAAAGAGGTTTCCTTAATATTTTCTCTTTCAAGAACGTCTGTCACAACGGCCCAACCCTCTCGCTCTGTGGTCTGACTCTTATGGTCTGCTCCATTGCATGACTCCTACTATACTGTCTACTTCCACGCACGTGTAAAGGTCAGGCGCGTGGTCGACATTGTCATCCGTTACTTGGTTTTATTTTTCTTCTGTGCTCAAGTCGACCTTGCTCATTCACTCACTTGTCTGGATATCTTGGTGCTTTCTTGAACTGTCGATCTTTTTCGCCCAAGATGCCTTCTATCAAACCAACTCTCCACCCATTGCAGACCCCCCGGACTATGGTCTTTCCATCCGAGCTCCAGGAAGACTCAGGGTCTTCCAGCCTTTCAGCAGGCAACGGAAGGGGGGATGAACCACTCTCGACACCTATCACACCTCCCGCGGCATACACAGAGTTTCTCAAGAAGTTTCAGCCGATCTTATCCCCCATCACGGGGGAGCCTGACTTTTCCAAGATTCACACCCTGAGGGAAGGCCGCTCCACCACGTCAAATTCTCCAACGTCCCAGCCCGCATCACGCCCAACCAGTGCAGTCAGCGGCACCTTCAGCTTCAATGGTGAATCGTCTAGATCCGCCGCCGCTTCACTGCCACCACCCACCCCGTACACAGCACCTCCAGTGCGAAGAGACCCGAGGAGCCTGCGGGCTTTACGTATCCCGCCGCCTCCCAGGTATTCACCGATTACTGAGGCTCCCAGGAGTGCACACACCCTCTATTCACCTTACTCTGCGTCTCCGTCGGACTGGAGAATGCGTTATTGGGACGGTCCGCACAGCGCCCTTCCCAGCGGCAGATTCAGCGTGCGGCATGTCATTACTCACACCATCACCTTCAAACGAACACAGCTCGAGGACCCTCCGAAGGGAAAGCGGAGAAAGCGTGAGGACTCTAATGAGCCTTAGAAATTCTAATGTCCGGTCTCATGAAAGTTTATTTTGGAAACGGTCAGGTGCACTAGCGCAGGCTTTCGGCGTTTGGTGTTGAGGAAGCTGCTTTTACTTAGGCTTAGCGATGATTAATTTGATTTCCTTGATCTTTTTTGCAATGCGGGGTCTTCTCTACTATGTCCTTAGAAAATCGACATGTTGCCCTGGTGGCTGCCAATGGCCTTGTCCTTCTTGCCCTCGGGAATGTAAATGATATCATGAATTATGCGATTACAAACTGTCTTTGGCCTTGGTCTGCCAGGCAAACATGAAGTTCCTTCGAAGCTCCCCTAATGCATTTTGAATTGTGTTGAGCATAACAGGATGTTCATACTAATGTCCAAGAACAACCATATCCGCCAGACGGTTTATAATAGGGCGAAACCCGCTTTGACCTGATGACTGGTACTGAATTGAATTTGAGGCCCGAGCTCAAATGACATCCCGATACCGATATATTGGCGTTGGAGTGTCGACCCGCCAGACCGGATCCAATATGAGGCCGTATAGGTTTACCAGATGCCCCGCTCGGGTTCATTCTCGTCTGTGGTGGTCACACGTGTTAGTCTAGCACCGATAACTACTGGCATCCTTCCACTTGTTTAGCTCTACCGCAGCCAGTCCCATGGCGAGATCCTTGGGTAGGATCGAGCAAAGCACGCCAGCGAGACCCGGGAATCTGGTAACGGCGGCGATTGGGCTTCCCTTCCGGAGGGACATGCGGCTGAGGGTGCTGGGAAGCCGCCAAAAGGAACAATCGGAAGCGATATCAGCGAAACAGGCGCGCTGACTTGCATCCTATCGTGTTCCTACCCTACCACCCGACGCAATGGACGAATTTCTCCGTGTTGTTGCCCAACTCGATGCACTATGGCTTCCCTGGTCAAGGATAATCGGCAGCTTGGGGACTTAATACAGCGCAGACCCACCGAAGGCCAGTGACACACCAATTCGAGTGTGATGAAAACCGGCTAGGAGGTCAAGAAGGTTGGAGTGGACGTTGGTTCGACAGTAGTTCAAAGTTGTTTCTGTTCGATGGTACCGTCTGTCCATGGTGTATTGGTGGAATACCGCAGGTGTAATATTACCGGAATGTAATTTACACGATACGGCGCCAGCCCTACTCAGCCGTGATGAAAGGATTCAGGAAGCCTACTCTATCACTCCCCGTAAACTCTGCTTGCTGGGAAGCTGGAACTAACCGCCGGTTGACTTAATCCCAAGCACCCTCTGGTGGCTGATTATGTTTCGCCCCTGCAAATCAGCAGTCTACCCAACCTTTGGAGTCTCTCCACAATCGGCGACCGCGAAGCCAAGCGTGATCGTCCCCGGCCGTCTACCGGTCCTGATTGGTAGAGAAGACGCGCTGGACGTTTCATGTGCTCTGCAGAATGCACAGGTAGGGGGGCTACATTCTTCGGCGGGTGGCTAGAAGACGGTGGCTTCAGGATCCTGGTCCATGGAAGACTTCTCAAAGCAGATGTTTCATCCGATTACACTGTAGAGATTGCGCCGCAATCATGCCGCAGGTAACTTGCATGACCATCTACATGTTGGACCCTCACGGTGCCTATCGTACCCAAGTCCCAACAACACGGGAGTACCAACTTCACAGAGAACAAAGACGGAGGGGCTACACGACATTCCATTTTGACTTTTGCCCATCATTTTCCATCTCCAGCCCGCAATCCGTCAATCCCGACCATTGAGGGAAGGCAGAGGCAAAGGCAATGCCTGGAGAGAACCGGCGCTTGCTGAGTGTTGACCACAAAGGTCCGATCAGAGCCAATCAACCAAAGACTGCGACACCTGCAGTTAAGCGCCGGCGCTAGACTGTTTTGGGCGAGAATGGAGACGTTCCCCTCCGACGGTCCGCCAACGGTTGATGATTGGCAGCGGGGCAGGAGAATGTGTGGGGACGACGGATGACGTGGGAAATGTGACGACGGCGAACAACCTGCAAGTCGGCGCTACGCTCCTATTTTTGTCGTCGGCATGTTGGGACGGTCTCTCTGTCCCTTGACTTTCTTTTCTTTTTTCTATTTTCTTTTTGCTTTTTCAATTGCGATCCCACTTGTTGGATCCTTCAGAATTGTCCCAACCAATAGAATGTATGAGAATATCGCACTTCCTTATGGGGTCGGTTAACGCCGTCCAATGAGGTGCATCATCACACAATTAACCCTGCATTGCCGCCGTGATATCAACCATCGAAACCGGCGACAGGGATCTTCGCGCGTCGACCGTCCATGGAAGGATTCTATCCACTGGAATAAGCAACCAATCCGGCGCTACTGTTTAGTCCAGATCGCTGTGATGAATTTTGACCGGGGAGTCACTGCATCCTGGTCAGCCAATACCGAGATGTGAATGCCCCTCGACTGTGATGAAGGTCGACCAGACGGTGACCGACCAATGTCCAAGACGAAGGGACCGAGGGGAAGAGGGGAAGGCCATGCGTAGGAGGGGGAGGGGTAGACACCCCCTGTACATGCCGACAGCACTAGGGCGTGTATTCCCTGCAGTCTTTCTATTTTCATCACAGACTAAGGAAGTTATTTTGGGCGATTCGTTTTCTGGAGGGCCGGGGGTGTTAGTGGTGGGTGTAGACCAGGGTGGATATTTTTGGTAACGCCCATAGCAAGGGGCTATATTTGGATACGGTGTTGATGGATGCTATATACAATAAATGTATCCTGTGCGGATGGCCATGAGGATGAAGATGTGATTATTGGAATGCGCGTAGCCCGTCCGTATGGAATCATAAGGCCAATGGGGGTGATTGCGTCTTGTGCAAGCTTCAAACTTTGCACCCAGCCTACCAAAGTCAATATCATCGAACTGTCCTGAAAAGGTCCAACTGACTGGCACCCCCAACCAAACCCCTCCGTGGCTAGTGCCGGGTGACGATGGTAGAAACCAGGCAATGGTCAGTTCTCCTGCATATCGTTTGTTTTCTCCAAGCCCTAAGTCAGCATGCTAATTCTATGAATAGCTCCTGTTGACGCCAAATAGCCCCTAGGTGGAGATCTCCCGGCTCAACCATCTTCATCAAGTGCTTCAACTCGGTATCACAGCGGCTATAGCAAGCCAGCACTTGTGATAAGGGGTGCATCATTCCCACATCCACTGCAGATGAATTCTTTCCCCTCTCCGTGAACTCCTGTGGACATACCAATGAGATCGTGTCGTTGTTTCTCCTGTATCAGATCCCCAGACTGATATGGCGTGTGGATGGTCCCGGCCGATGCTAAATTAAGCACTTCCCCTGCAGGACGGGGTTGACTCTGGATCGCATCACATTCTTGGCCCGGACTATGGTTGCATTCTCTCACAGATTGCCGCTCACTTTGTGTGATATGCTTCTTGGACTCCACGTTGGATCATCGTGAATGGAGATTCTGGTCTTTTGTACGATACGGTATCATACCTGTAGGTGGGTTTTACCGTGACGAATTCGATCGAAGGGGTTTCCGGACAAGATGTCACAGGAAGTGGATATCTAGGGGTGGAGGACCTCTATCCTGTTTTCTCAAGGCATATTCTCAAGCCGCAGGTCATGACGTGGACGGGTATGGACGGAAGCTGATGTGGTGGGTTCATCGCCTCGTGACGGTCTATGATGCGGACATTGCTGACATGAGACGAATAGACGGGCCTCTCCGTTACATGTTTCTTGTTGGATGGATATGATCTGTTTTCATTTCCTGGCTAGAACCGGACCGATCATGGTGAGCGTGTCCACGATGGTACTCCAAGTACAAGGGATGCTCTGTATAGAAGAGCGTATATGCCGGCTGCGCGTAGACAACAAACAAGCCAACAATGATGTCGTGCTGCCGCCGTGCCAAGAGACTATAAAACTATAATTAGAACCCACGATCGTCAGCCCCTCAACTAAGACGAGGTTTTCTCCTCCATTCCTCCCTGGAAGGACGAATAATAACAGCAACAATAAGACTCTTTGCATTGCAAGGGAAAATTACCGTGGCGCTAAAACCCGACGTCCATCCCGTGATCCACCAGCGTTTCCCGCCCTTTGTTCGTCCCTCCAAACCACCACCTCCTCCTCCGATGTCTTGTCCATCTTCGCAGCCCGGCTGTTAGCCAGTCTGAGCGTCATCCTGCAAATCGAGTTTGTGTTATTCCTGATTCGGCAACCTACTTCCCTTTTTGCTTTTCTTTCACCGGTCCCCTGTGATATCGCTCCTATTACACCATGGCTCAAGCGCCGCCGTTCACCCCCGACAGCGAGTTTGCCGCCCTCGAGACGCCCCGCGTCCCGACGGGCAGCCTCTCCATCACGGCGTTAGCTCGCTTCGAATTCGAGGCCGGAAAGGCCAATGAGGGCACCAAGATCTTGATGATTGAGTGGGAGGACGATGATTTGACCCGATCCTCCGCGGGCGGCGCCTGGCATGTCTCCTGGGAAGGCAAGCAGGCTGTGCTGCCTGCTGACGAACGAACCAACGACCACACCCGGCGCGTATACTTCCTCCTCCCACCGCATGTCACCATCCCGCCGGTCGTCACCTTATCGTATGAACCCCCGACCGCGGAGTCGGCTGCCAAAAAACACTCCCTGCAGCTGAACCCCCTGCCAGCCATCTTCCCGCCCGAATTGGGCGCGGACGGGCGGTCCGCCGGCAAGAAGGGCGTCCTGCACACAATCTGGGGGAAGAAACGATTGCAGTCGCTGGACAAGGAGATCCGGGAGGAATGTCTCACCAACGCGGAGGGGATCGCCCTGCACATGGCGCTGCAGGAGAAGGAATGGATCGAGACGAATTTCGGAGTCGGATCGACTGCCGACTCGCAGAGGAACTCGGTCCAGAGTATTGCTGACCCGCGCTACCCCATGGGCCCGACCACGCCCGTCTCACCCAGTACCGGAGGCAAACTGGGAGAAAAGCTCAAGGGCCTGCGGCTACAGACGGGCCAGCGCGAGCTCTCTCCCAAGTCGGATGGTGGGTTGCCATCCTATCTCCATGCACGAGTACATTTCCACTAACACAGCCAGGAACGACAGCGGCCACAAATCATCTACTCTCCCCCATGTCCCCCGACGTCGCCGTATCGTCCTTCACCTCTTTCCATACGATCCAGCAGCCGACGCCCAGGTCCGACGCGCCGGAACCCGTCCGGACGGTGGCGCATTACCCGCCGGAGTCGATCCAGGCGCAGCAGAGCCGCGACGAGAACAGCAACGGCTTCGCGTCGATGAGCACGATCGCGCGCACGTCCAGCGCCGACTCGGGCGAGGACCTCTTCGCCAAGGCGCTGAGTCCGCGGTCGCCCGACCTCCCGCGGAGTCCGTTTTCCTTTGCGCCGGAGCGGGTGATGTAGTGCAATTATGTTTTCGTTGGCTCTTTCATTCTCTTATGATTCCCCTACAGCGTGACGATCGTGAAACGAGACAGTATGTGTACATAGACAGATAGTAGTCGAGTAGAACTACTATGCGAGCACTTTTACAATGACCCAAATATCAACCAGCTTCCCAAGCCACACATACCTCCCTAAACCCGTAAAGTAAAAGAACCACTACTCTCACACACCCTAGCCATCCATAACCACCATCACTACCACCACCTCACCCACCCACCAAACCCAACAGAACTAAATCAATTCCTCTTCTTAGCCGCCCCCTTGGCCTTCACCCCCGAGCTAACTCCCTCCGCCTCCTCCCCAGAAGCAGCAGCCCCCTTCTTCCCCTGCATATCCTCGACCTCCTGCGCATCCTTCCGCTCGGCATACCACTGCCCAGCCTGCAAAACCAACACGCCGATCAACACCAACGCCAGGATAGTATTACTCGCCGCAAGCACCTTGAGCGAATCCTCGCGGCCCAGGATTTGGCCTTTATCCTCGTCATTACTGGCGAGGTCCTCCCCGTACTTGCCCGCGCTGACCAGCCGCAGCCCCTTGACGATGTTGGCGATGTACACCGTGATGCCGCACATGTACAGCACCAGCGACGCGCCGTCGAAGAGCATGTTGGACTCGGAGGGCTTGTACAGCTTGAGGATGAGACCCAGCAGGCCCAGGAAGATCACGATGTGCAGGATGCGCGGGATCAGCGGCGGCGAGGCGTGCAGGAAGCGCAGGTGCGCTTCGAAGTAGTCATAGTGCGTCGGCGGCGTCGGGTGGTTGGACCACAGGATCGGGTAGTCGTAGGGGAGGAGCGAGAAGATGATTCCGAGGAAGAAGGCCGTTGCTGGTGTTGCGTTCAGTTAGTTTGGGTTGCCTCCAGGGTTATTGGGGTTATTTATTTGGGGGAAACGTACGGCAGACGATCAGGAAGGTCGCGAAGGACCCGGTGCGGAAGGCCATTTTGCCTCTTCTTTTTTTTTTCGGGGTATATTTCTGGTGGGAGGTTCAGGAGTGAAAGAGGGTGGGTGGTATTCCCATATACGAGGAAGAAGCGGTGGTCGCTAATTTAATGCCGTTGCGGTTGCCAAGAAGAATGGGTTCCCAACAATTAAATCCCCTCTCCGGCTTATCGGTTATCAATGGGATTGCGATTCGAGGGGGTTTGATTTGGTAAGAGGCGTATTTAGTTCGTTATGATTAGGTTAGTTATGTTGCCTTAGTTTATCGAGGCTTGATTGATATTCGTTGTCAGGTGATTGGGCGGTTTCTACTGTGTATGGTATACTCTGCTGTTTTCTTGGTTAGTTTGGTTGCCTCGGTTTATGTGAGTTCGGTAATTGGGTTCTGAGTTACACTGTGAGGGATTTAGAAATTATGGGGTTAAGCTTATGTGGACTGGGGATCGTTGTGAGTTTGTTTCTTTTTTTTAATTTCTTTCTTGTTAATTTATTTTACAAGGGTAATTGGAATCCTGATACCATTATCTGACACAAGTACTATGTATGTCTTGTCTGAACAGTCTATATAAACCCTAAGCCAATCTACGACTCAATAATCCCCAGGCACCGGGTTTCAGTCAACCCTCTCGTCATATACCACCGTATAGCAGTGGGGGGCTGTATATATAGATTGCTGGATGATGCTGCGGATGGGTTTAAAATAAAACTTACGCCATGAACGGCTTTAAAATAGGAAGAAAGAGTATGCAAATAAAGGTATATACGAGACTACATTATCAAGCAAGTGCTATATCAATCCTAAGTCGAAATAGCAACTGTCTCCCTAATCCCTCTGCAGTGTAGACAAATTCTCGATCGATGGAACAGGAACATCACCAGCATAAGATGCAAGGCTGTCGGGATTGTGTCAGACAGCAGGTATCGGGAAATATAACCTCCCATAGCTAGTTACCTAGCTCTCTAACTTGGCCTTAAAAGAGTTGGTGTAACTTCGCTTTTCCCCCTTCGCAGACGGCCGTGAGAACGTCTAGTGTAGATATGCACGTTCGTGAACTGGCGATGATGTTGAGCACACATCACATGTATTCCCCCGTTCTCAATCGAATATCCCAGAAGAACCTCTTTTTGCAATTAGCCACGCGTCGGAAAGCCTGGTATTCTTAGGAGGCCAACCGTAGACGTCAGGGTGGTGTACCTCCACAGCTACCTTCCACTTGGCCGCCGTGGCACGGTCAACCTGACCTCTGCCAAGCACAGTCATTTCCGGGCCCCAAAGAATCAACCAAGTTAGGCTCTTGATAGCTGTAGCATTTCCAGAGTATACCAAGGCAGGTTGGACGTCTTCACTGCAGTGGCTCTTTCTCTATCAAAAGTGGCCAAGCTTCGTGAGATTTGTCATCGGTGGATATATTCGATAAGGATATCTGCGGTGGTGAAATAAGGTATAAGCGTGAGCTAATCCATTGCCCAGGACGGTTACCGTGTGTGAGGTAGTGACTCCTATATGATGGTCCAGACCTGATTCGTGTGTGTTTGATGGCGGCGATTGCCAGATACCCTGATTGAAGTACCGGACATATTAGACATGGTCAAGGGGCTTAACAGACTACCGGATGCTCCATGTTTGGAAGCGCGACGTATCGTCAGAGACGATTGTGGTCCGTTTGGTTTGGTCAAAGGTGAAGACCTGCATGGATGTCCAATCAGTAGTGTCGTTGCCAATGGAGCTCCCACTCGTTATTCTGGGCCGAAAGGTACATCCCGTCGTTGGAAACGAACCGATCCAGAACTCGCGCTCTGCAAACTCTGCGATATTCATTATAAAAGTCTTGCGGCATACGGATCAGGAGCCTCCAAGTCGGAACTGATAGTGAAAATGCCTTCATGACTTTATATTATCTGTATAGACATAGTGATGCCTCTTTTCAACCTTGATTAATCATTGTACAGTCGCGGATACACCTTGGCTGTATGTATAGTTGTGCAGAACTACCAGGCTATATTCAAGTCTCCAGCCTATGGTAGGATCGGACACCTGTCGCAGAAAGACGGTTTGGGTGTAAGTTGAGATAACCCATATATAACATGGTTATCCTGCCCGGCTATTGGTCTATAGACTTATGTCGAAGTTGTCCAGACCAGCTGATGTGTAGCGCTGAGCACTACCATGTTGCTATATAGTTTTGGTATTCTTTTCCTGATTGACCATGAACTTGCTTCTTATCTGGCCCAGATACGCCGAGACCAGTTATATTGAGATGCACCTTGCAGTTGATATTAGGCTGAAGCAACCAGCTGCCAGAGAAGCCGGATTTCATAAGGCGATTTTGAGTTGCGGCGCAAAACAATTCTTCGAGTCTTGGCTCCTGTGAGTGTCTGTACCTGTCTCGGGTTACCCCCAGATAGCCTTTGCTCTCCATGGCCGAATATCAAAAGAATTGAAATTCTGGCCACATCAACGTGCCAATATATCCCACAACTGGCCCTTTAAGCATCTTGTTGTCGAATGTAGTGTCCAATCGATCTCTCTTGAATATCTTAGGGTATACACTCCCCAGTCATGAAATACTTGTATTTGCGTTAAGGCGGGCAATCCCCGAACGGCCTCGTAAAATCCATTTGTGACTTGTTGCAGGGCAATTGTAATGTTCTAGCCTGTTCTCACGGTCACCTTTCAGTAGACGCTGATACAGCTCCTTTGCCATAACTGAGAATGTTCTCCAATCTAGTACTTCGGTAGTTTCGTGTTGGTGTAGTCGAAGATCCAACGTCTGACTTGATTGTCGTCGGAGACTTCGCGGTGCAAAACAAGCACGATACTCACACGCAATAGACCGTGACGGAAGCCAATCTTGAATGCTGTACCGCAATGTTCACTGCGGTGTGTATAAACAGCCGTGTGCAATTCTCCTCAGCTCACCTTACCCAGTTTGAAGGGCTGGTTAGATTCCCCTGACGGGCTTGGTGCACATATTGGGCTCGGTGTTAGTTTGGGCGCACTGTATCCTCAACCTTAACTGCTAACGTTCATGATTCAGCTTTGTCGGCAAGGTTTATAGCTCCTAGACTACTCGTTGATACAGTTCTAGGTAGATAATTGACTGCCCCGCGTAGTAACGGCGGGAGAGTTTGATTAGCGACTGCTGAGATAAATGCTTTAGTGGATACTCCAGACTCGACACAGGGGCAGCAGATTAAATTATAGAATGGCGAGTGATAAATGGATCTCAAAGGGGTCGATACCATAGCTCAAGTAGCTTTTCCCAGTACATCGAGTTTCTGACCTGAGTAGCCAGTGGCAAGTCATGGAAGCGAATCAGTTCGCCCATATTGAGATACCTGGCAGTGTCCTCCAAACCCCTGGTCTCTAGATTAGAGCCCAGAAGCGAATCACCAAGAGATTTTTGTTAATTATCCACGGATATGGTTTAACCAGCTCTTCACCAATCATTGCATAGTTTCCATTGGAGGCTATAAACAAATATCACCTTTCATGACGTCGAGACTTTTCGAGGCCTTGATGACGTGAAAAAGCCCCTAAAGAGTGGTCTTAGCAGGTAGATCCACTGTTCAGTGGTACCATCCTTCTAGTCTTGCTTTTCCATATACGGAATCTCGTTTTGGATGTCGGTGGGCATTTTCATGGGAATACCACACGCAGTACCAACCAGAAGGGTGAACCAAACATTCTTGAACCGAATTCGATATAAGCTGCAATTTTGGTACCGCTCGCAATTCGGACATCAACCGGGTGGGCTAATATAGCATGACATTCTCCGACACGGCCGAATTTGCCTGATGGTCGTCTTCGATTATCTTTATAATCAACCGTGCATGGACGTTCTCCATGTATACTTAGAGTTTAGATTGTTTGAGCAACTCTCTCGCCGTAGTAAAGAATGATTTCACCATCATTGTTCTAAGCAGTTGGCGACCGGGGTAGCTTTCTCGGCTCATATGACGTAGATAGTTTGTTTCCATACTAGAGGTTCGATATGAATGGTGGATATTAAACCTTTGAAAGGTATTATAAATGGCAACTACTTCAGAAGTGAGTAAGAACTACATACAGTACCGTCTTTCTTCAGGGAAGGTCGACTGAGCGTCTGCAAACAATCCCTTATACCAGGCTATTATCGAGGCAGTTAACAACCAGTTCGCAATCAGTTAAGTCTGTGTATTAGGCCAACTGCTCAGAAACTGTTTCGAAGGTACTTACCAAGTGCTTCGTCAATCACCTTTTGACTCACCCCCCCGGGGAAATGTTATTACTACGAAACTATCCCAAGGAACATCACGTGAAACCGGGCCACTATGCCACGAAATACCGCCAGAATCGCGGCCAAACGCATCACTTCTTCTTAGTAGAGGGCTTGATGATAACCTCGATATCTTCATTAGAATTATCAACGGTCAGGGCACTCGCCTTGCGGGAAGCTGGGGTAGGCGACGATCGAAGTGATGGCGGCGCACAGCGCCAAACTGCCGCAGCAACCCTGAACCCGAGCCACCAACGCCCGAAGAAACGGGAGGACCCTGAACACCAGAAGCCTTCCGCTTTAGCGGTGTCACGGTTGGAGGAGTGGATACGGAGACAGCAGCACGCGGAGGAACGGAGCTCGGGGTAGAAACCGCCAGACGCGTAACTAGCTGATAGACGCTACCCTGAAGCTGTACGGTCGTCGCTTCATACCGCTGCGCATGTTTGAGTATCGCACCAACCTTGGAACCAACAGCACCTAGTCCTGCCTGCGATCCTGCCATGCGTGCGTTGATATTCTGGTAGGTCTCGAGGACGCTATCGAGGCGCACCCCTAAGGTACGCAGCAAATCAACAAGCTCTGCAGTCGGGAGACTGCGATTGGATGGAGTCCGGGCACTGGAGGATGCGGGAGAGGAAACAGGGGGATCGTCGACGGAGCGCTTTTCAAAGTCGAGGTCGTCAAAGAAAGAATCGAGAGTGGGCGTGCGACCGGGAGAAGCTGCCGCGGGTGCGACAACATCACCTGGAGCGGCTGCCTCAACGGGAGGAGTGTACCATGTCCACGATGCGTCAAGACCCAGCTCATCAACCCGACTTCCACCATTCTGTGTTGGTCAACTTGACAATGCATCAGTGACACTGCCTGTTCAACCGGATTGATGGAACAACTCGAGACAAAATTGCTGAATATAAATCAATGCTCGAACGCTGATTCAACCGTTCGACAGCCATCGTACCAAGCATGTAGGGATAGACCAGTGATCCTTTATGGACGTGACTAGTTTCTCTCCTCATTGTTAAGGAGTCCTTGAAGACATCGTACTAAGTGTAAACCGTTTGGCCCACCATAGGGGAACAGTTAGCCACTATGGTTTGTTAATAGTGCGGAGCTTAGAGAACATGTTCAATAATGCAAACATTCAGCTGGAGTGGTCATGTTGAAATGACCATGGTCCGGTCTCTATGACTGGACAGCACTACTTGGCAGAGCGCATAAAGTCCCAGGCCATAACACGCTACCATGTGTGCGTTCCATTAAGCATGCTTTGGGTCAACAGTTGGAAATATAACCAGTGACAGGTACTGTAAACGGAGGCCGTTGTTTGTCGGTATCACACAGAGAATGTCTACTATCCGAGAAGATATAAGCATAAAACCGACCGACCAACGTTCTTCTCAGCTAGCGTACTAGCTGATATCTTCCGATGTGAAAAATCCACTGGCCCACGCTGTTTTTCATTTCTTTTTACCATCCCCATAGTCTGTTCTGGTTGGGAAAAGAGGAAGCCTTAACGGGCCATCGGGTCGACGCTCGAGGATGTCTAATCTATATCGACAAGAGCAAAGAGCCTTAAACGCACGGAACGATCACAGTCCCCACTTCCGACAATTGGGAACCGCTGACAGTCTGGACCTTTGGGCAATACTGAATGCCGGGTTGTCTCTTTCAAATCTGTTTCTCGGCTACTTGTGCCCGATATGGTGATATTATTATAACGCCATGAGCACCTCTGTCCACAAGGCTTCGGGCCGGTGCGACCCCAAGCTTGACTTCATGAGAGATCCTCTTTGTATCACCTTCAACATGCGCAAGATGAAATAAGATCGCCCGGCAGAGTCCAGGTCTTATTACCCAGTCGGACCACCAGGGGGCTTGCCGGGTTTATCCCGGCGACTATGCGAAGCCTACTGCTGGATGGTCGGGCCTGGCCGTTATAAAGAGGTGATAAGGACTTCGAGACGAAGCGTTGTATAACGCTGCAATGCGTACAAGCCCTATACGGTGCCGCCTGATCTTCCCAGCGTTAGGCGTAGTACAAGTAACCAGGCCGCGTTCGTACAGACATCCTCGATGTCTATCAGAGGTGAAGAAAAGGATAAAAGTGGAATATTTCAGCGTTTCCATATACCATGCCATCGTACTTAGCCAATGCGTTATGGGCAGCTCCACACATTACCTATCAGGGTAGAAGCATAGCCCGTTCGGCCAAGCTTCCAAGCCTCGATGACCATGTTGTTCTCCTGGCTGGGACTGATCGTAATGTATGACTTGACTGTCGTTCCGGGAATCTCTAGCCATCCTCGTTTATCAATGGGGGCCGAGGCTCATATTCTGATAGATGTGCTGAGTTTTGAGGGCGACTGTCGCGTTTCATATCAATGTCCACAGTTATTTTCTTTTCATTGGTAGACGAGCAAATGACCTAAGCACTTCGACATCCAGCTCGAGGCGAGACCCTAAATCTCTTCCTGGTGCAATTTGAGTACCGAATAGTTCCCCAAATGTGATCACGATTGAAGTTCCATGAGAAATTTTGCGCCATCCGGTATCTTTCCTGATGGCCCAGTCCAAAATATATCCATCAATCTCCACTAGGCTTAACTGTAACCCCAACTCTGCATGTCATTCCACCCACCAAAGCTCATGGTCAATCTCCTTGAGACAAGTAGCCTGATAGTTGGGATTTGTATGGTTTGATATGACTTGCTTATCGATTTATGTGAGACAAACACCGCAAAAGGTTTCATCCACAGAAAATGGCGATAGAGGGACTTGGGGGCAGCTTTCTGACCAGCAGCAATAAATTGGTGGTTTGATTGTTCTATGATATATGCCCGTAACGGAAATAGTTGAATATACTGGGATGTTCATATCAGGTGTAGATCCACTTTGTCTGGTGATGGAGTTCGCAGGTTAGCCTGTTTGCATATCTATACCGTTGGTGAGTCCACAGTAAAGATGACCGGCGACAGGTTCTCAGGCGCGGTCTCGAATAGCTGTCAAATTTGTATACCAACCAGGAGATCTCTAGCTCTGTTGGCCAGCAGTTGTATTCTGCTAGTATCAAATTCCGGCCAACAGATAAAATCGATTCGGACGATGGTTGAGCGGGCGGTTTTGAGACATCAAGATAATTGTAATGGCTTCTCAGCCGACAGACCGTCGCTCCATAACCATCTCCTGGGCTAAGTGACAGTCACTCCTTGCTGTTTTCTCATTTTGCTTATCTTAATAGCGCACAGAAAATAGTTCTAATGCTGCCGATACCCAATTAATCCGCCCTCGGACTACCCCTCTCATATGAGACGTACTGATGCCAGCTGCCTCCACTGCAAGTCAGCACCTAAAGGAGGCTGACCAACACAGTCAGTCTCAAGGTCCTATTCATCGAGATGAGCAATCTGTTCTCGGGTCGACCGGATGTTGAGCCTAGCCGCTCGTAACGCCTACTAATATCCGACAGGATACGACATTTCTGCGATATCTTCAGAAAGAATCACAGGCGTGAGAGCGAGATAAAGCGACTATTCATTTATATTCTTCCTGGGGTATAGCCGAGCTTCGGACATATATTCTTGGAATACCATGGCTCACCATAGTCCACCTACTCGAATAGCGGTTCTACCGTCGTTGTAGATCTTCTGGCCATAGTCATGGTGTCTCCCGATATCTCCTCCAAAAGACACTTCTTGAAAGCTGCAACGTAAATGGCGGATCGACCTGAGCACGGCGTAGCTGATCTTGGATTTCCTGTCCCATGGAGAAGCCTGCTCCGGCTGAAGTGATAGCCACTATTCGTCTCATTCCGCTGTTGGAATCTCATAGATGTCTGTTGAGCGGTTCGTGCCACTGCACCAAGTATGCCAAACCCCAGGACGATTCCTGGAGGGTCTAGTTCTTCATCTGTCGCGTCGGCAGCGCCACTTAGGGCCAGGACTCGATGAATTACCCACTATAGCAGAAGGAGCTGGCTAGTTTGGAATGGGAGTCCAGCGGGGGCGTCAATATGAAATCGAAAATGCCACCTGACTGGATCTCCTTTCTAGTATCAAGCTTGAACAACATGAACATTCCTTCGCCGTTCATTACCCTTGAGGAAAGGTTGCAGGTGATAAAACCGGGGACTTGGTTGACTTGGTGAAGTCACTACTGCTGCTGTTCTGTATGCTGTTCTTGTTGCTATTGTCGTTGCAGGTGCTGTTATGCCCACCGCAATGGAGGCAACTGCAGCAGCACCAACAGCAAATATCCCCCATTATCTGGTTCAGCATTAATTGCTTCCCAGTGACTAAATACGATTGTCTAACATAGCAAGCCACTATTCGGTACACTCCGGCAAATGACGTTTATTTGCTCAAGGTATCGATGAGATATGGGTGCCTTGTCTAGCTTCAGAATTGTTAGCTTTGCTTTCTGCTTATATTAGCCATATACACTTACGACAAAGTGCCTCTCGAGGGACCAATTGACCAGTACTATTTTTGAAGCGTTCCAGTTGTTCAGCTGCTCAATAATAACCTAACCATGGTCAAGATCAAGAGTCAAGTCCTTGCTCAAACCGTGGGCACGGCAAGAGGATCTAGAGAAAAGAGCATGGACGGCCGGATTGCTGTGAGCTCTTGTGGGAGTAGATTTGAACAGCGTACCGACGTCGATGCTTTCGGTCATAATATATGCAGGGCCTTGGGGAGATGAAACTGGTATTTTGTAGTGATGGTTAGGGCTTTATAAGGAATGCACCTTTCTTTCCTTCGTGAGGGAGGATTAGGTCTTGCTAAGGGACAATTCTCTTAGCAAGAGGCTGTGGGTCTCTCAGCTAGGGTAATATGAGATGGCTTTTGACTGGAGTTCAGAGCTGGTATAACCACTATGGCTATGATGGATGTAAAGGTCCTATGGACAATGTACTTACTTGGGTGGATGATGTGGTATCAAGAATAATGGGAGGTGGATCCTACGGCACAGGTTATATAGACAGAATATGCCATTAACTTAGTTTCTTCACCTAGGGTTTTCATTGTGAATTATATAAGTGAAGCTTGGAGTCGAACTATCTTTTGTGAAGCTACCCATACAGAGTAGAGACAGTGATGTATGCTATACGATGTATTCACTGCAGAGCAGATAGCCTGCCGCTATGCCAAACCTAACGCCGATGTGTACTTCCTCTGAGGAAGCCATGTTTTCAGACAATAAGAAATATAATGTAGAATAAATATACTTCAAAATCATGCCAACGTGGTGGTATCTCCGGGTTAACCCAACCGTAAATGCAAATAAATATCATAAAGAAAATCAAAGTGTATCGCTAGCCCGTCGTATTGTGCTACCGTTGATAGCGCGGCAATGACTCGTCTCCGTGCGCATTGCCACCAACCAGCTGGTGATCGCCTTCGTCGTGGAAGACGGGAGCGCTCGGTCCATCGGCGGCATTGCTATGGGACGGTCCATTTTCGTCTGGCGCGCTCGCCTCCATCTGTAACCGTTGTCGCTCCAGCTCTTGTTTGTCATCGCTTGGTGCGGAAGGCTGACTCAGAGCACTACTGCCGGGCACGACTGTTTGAACTGATTCTGCTGAAGTCAACGCTTGCCGCACCGTGTTCTCAGTCGGTGAGGGTAAATGATGGTAGCCGTTGATGTGATCATCCTCGGGAAGCACAGGAGCCGTGGGAACATCGGTCGACGGTCCAGCTTCCGCCTCATTCGGCGGTTGACTGGGAAGCAGCATCTGCTCCGCATGCCGCATGCGCGCCTTTTCGTCTATCGGTTCTTCTGATTGGGGAGTCGATACAATCTCGCCCAATGACTGGAACTGCGGCTGCGACTCGTCCCCGTACTCCGGCCAGAACAGCTCCTGCGGCCCATACTCTTCCGGTGACGGATATTCGGATTCCCCATTGGGCACAGAGTGCTGATCTGCCGGCCAATGGTCCCCATCCCCTTGAGCATTTCCGCCTGAGGACTGCAGATCCGAGCTCGCCGCGGTTGAGGAGGCGCGTCGTGGTTCGTTTTTCCGGCGATGGGAATCCCTCGTTCCGATCACCACCTCAAAGGCGACGGCGACGACACCTTTCTCTCGCCGGATTTGGTCGGTATCTAGGATGTTCCCCGCCCAATTCGCCGTGATGGCGTTGCTGTTGGCATCGGTCGGATTCAGGATCTTGCCGCTGGGAGAATAATTACTGCCAGAGGTGACCAAGTTGAACCGCGGCAAGAACCGCTCGGGCGAGGTGAGCTTGCCGCGAAGATCGACCACAACCTCCACATAATAGCGGAAATTAATCATACTCCCCGGGGTCCGCGTGATAGTGGGGAACGTATCTTCGGGGATGCGGATGGATGTTTTCACGATGGCCGTCAAGGTGGTGGGATCGACCACCAACGGGGCGAACGTCTGCGCCAAGTCCTTCCGGAAGACGCTGCTGGTCCGGCTGGTGCCGATCGTCAGACCGCCCAATCCCGTTCGGGATCGCGGATAGATGTCCTCATAAACGGGCTTCTTCCCATTCGCGGAGGTCCCAACGGGAATCGACGGGTGAAGGTCTATCCGTCCTTGGCGATAGAGTGTGATAATAATCCCATGTGCGCTGCGTACCTGTTTGCAATGGTTGATGGTGACTTTGATGGGTAATGTATCTCCAGGAAGCACGCCCGCGCGCAGAACCTCTGTTTTAGCCGTGATGGTTTTATCCCCTAAGGAGGGCGTGAGACTGCGCGCTTCACTATTTCGCAGTCCAGTGCCGGCTGACGAGCTCGGGTCACTGGCTATTTGGAAACTTTGGCTGCTGTTGCTCATCCGACTCGACGAGCTGACGTTACTAGGAGCGGGACTTAACGGAGGGCGATGGTCCGAACCCGCTGCGCCACTGACCGAGACATCGACCGACGTTGAATCCGGTGCCGCATCCGAGCTTGTCGATTTCGCCTTTGCCTTCGATCGCGTGCGCTTCGAGACCGGCTCCAGTGTCACAACACGGGCTTTCGGGGCGGGAAAGGGAGCGATATCAATATTCTCCATGAGGTTCACACGTCGGCGGCAGGAAACGGTTGGGTTGATAGTGGTAGGTTTCGTTAGGGTGGACGTAAGCATATAGGCAATGGTGCCTCGTTCGAACTAGACGCCGCATCCGTTAGCGAATAATGGGGGAAATCTGCACGAGCCGCCGTGGATTACGCACACTGATGCTACTGGGGAGGGCATATGGCGGAAAGACCATCTCAAAGCGAAACTTGTAGATCCCCTCCTTAAGGCGGCCCTCTCCGCAGAGGACGACCTCGTCTTCGAACAGCGTAGCCAACCCATTGCCCAAATACTCTGCTCCTCGGCGCCCGCGCCCAGGCCCGAGAAATCCCACATCCGGGGCCGTCTCCCCGGAGGGAACTGTATTCTTAAAGACCTTGACATAACCATGTAAACAAACCACGAGATGTGTAATGCGAACGGGACGAGCGACGGTAAGGACGACGGTCCCCTTGATCACATCCCCCGGGAAATATGAACGCCAGGGGTCGTCGGGCTCGATGTAGAAATCAGTAAGGCTGCGACTGCGCTGACCGAGTGACGAACGAAACTTGTGTAAGAGAGAGCTGCGATTCCGACCAAGCGGCGACGAGGAGGGTTGAGCGGGGGGAGAGTTGACGGACATGACCCACAGTCACACCTCCCTCAGTCCATACACGAGGAGTGGAGGTGCTAGTTGGTAAGAGGAAGAGAGAAACAGGAAAGAGGAACGAAGAGGGGCGACAAAAGAAGGGAGGGTAAGGGAGGGGAGGAATGCAAGAACAGAGTCAACTTCAATATCCACAATATCGAACGACCAACCAGAGACAACGAAATCAGAGGAACGGCCACGCAAGGGGGTTGAATGGTGAGCCCGATATAGCTGAAGGACCGTTCAAAATTCCCCGGTGCAGCCAGATAAGGCCGTGTGGACAAATCAATGACTGATCGATATTAACAACCAAATGAAACCGATCGATCACTCGAGCAATCAATCTGCCAGTCGGGAGCTTCGGGCAATCAATCCCACCAGACCCAGTGTCAGCGTCGGGCGCAAATACCGACGGGGAAAACAAACACGCGACCGAGCAATGCTTGTTTTTGTCTAGTGCTTCCTTTTTCCGTTTCCCTCGCTTGTCCCTCCAATCTGAAATTGCACACGCGATAGGGGAAGGTCGGAAAAGGGATCCTATGTACAAACGACGAGTCGGACAGAGGGGGTGGACGGCGAAGGGACCGAGGGAGAGAGAGGAGGGGGTGGAAGAGGCGCAGGAGAATCACGAGCGGAGATGACAGGCCCGCATCCTTGAGCGAGAACTGGCAAGAGGGTCAAGTATCGCCCTCAGCCCCGGAAGTACAGATTGCCGGAAGTGAGGGAGAGAGAGAGCGAGAGAAGGAGAGAGAAGCGTTTTCGAAGACGACACGGGGAGGGTTCAATGCGGGAGTCGCAGGATGAAGGCCAATGGAGTCGAGGGTCGGACAGATCGGAAAGCGCTCCGTCTGCAGGAGGATGTCGAGTGATTTGTTGGGATAAACGGCGAGGAGTTTGGTGGAGTGAGGGAAATGCGTTCGCGATAAGCCAGAGGCGGAGAAAGTGGAAAAGCCAACGAATTCGCGTGGCCCGTCAGTCAAGCTTTTGTTCTCATGGGCTTTGGGACTTGGCGCCTCCACATCTGTCGGTTTTAGAGTTATAATAACTACCCGTTATTCGAATGAGTCCTGAGGGAGTCCTGATTCAGGACGGATGTACATAAATAAAAAAACATAATATGTTGATCATTCCCACTCTCGCAGTCCTTCCCCTTCCACATAATCTTCCCCGTAACACTCCCTTTGCAACATCTCCATCACCTCGCGATCGCCGCCGACCATTTTCCTCACAAACCCTTCCAACACGTAGATATTATCCGTCCACATCTGCGCCTCCCGCTGAAACTGCTGCACCTCATCCTTCATCTCCTGGACCCCCTTGCCCCCATCCAGACTCTCTGACACAGCCAACCACTCCTTCCGTAACTGCTGACACTCCGTCTCCAATTCCGCCTTGTGCCGGATCAACCTCTCTCGCTCACCGGGCTGCAGCGCCTTCTCATCATCTTCTTGCTCCCGTTTCCTGACCGCCAATTGCCTGTCCAGTTCTTCATTACTGCTCCGTAGTCGATCCACTTCTTCCTGCAGCTGTTCCACCTTTCGCTCCCGTTCCATCTTCTCCTCTCCACTGAAACACCAGTACCAGTTCCCACTTCCGATCTTCTCCACCCGGATCTGGCCGTCGTCGGCCAATTCGCGCAGGTACTCTTTGACTTGCATGCCGTTGATCGACACGATCGAGGGGAGCATCTTCTCGAGCTCTTTGAGCGTGTGGCAGGTCCCGGTCGAGCGGAGGTGGGAGACGATGCGCTTTTGTTTTTCGTCTTTGGTGAGTTTGGGGGGCTTTTCTTCGATTAGTTTGAGTGATTAATGGGTCGTTGTGTTGTTTTTAAAACAGACGACTGTGTTTGTTTGGGCAGTGACGTACCATGGTGTAAGTTACTAGATGTAGATTGGGACGTCTAAGACTAGTAAGTATTAGGTTATCGAGGGTACAGCTGAGGTCAGTTCGATGGGGGACTGGTTCAGACTACCACTCATTACTTGTCAAGTGGAAGGATAGAAGACGTTCAGTCTGTAGGCCAGTCGATGTCAGGTGCAGTCACCTGGCTTCCATTAGAACTCGTGATCTTCTACATTACATACATCAAGGGAGAAGGGAAAATGAACTTGGTCCGCATGCGCCAAAAGCAGTCGCTACATTAATCACAGATAGATTATATAGAACAAAGATTGAATCGAAATCACGCAGATCCCCGCCGAGCAACACCGATTACTAGGTACAATATCCACCGTGGAGGGGCCATCCTCAAACTTTCAACTCGCTCACGCGACCCTGGTCTTTCTGGGTATCACTAGTCGGAACGACCTCCTCAACGTGCAATGTCTCGGTCAGCTCTCGAGCTTTCTCGGTGGCGGCAGCACCGCCGACCATGGCGGTCTCCCCGTCGAAGTACCGAGCGATTTCTTCCAGCGGAGTATTACGTGTCTCAATGTAGAAGAACCAGACCACCACCAGCTCGATGGCAAGCCACACACAGTAGAAGATGTAGTACTTCCAGCCAATGTTATCGAGGGCGATGGGGTTGATGTACTGGTTGAAGAAAACTGCCCAGTGTCAGCGACTAGCATACCATGAGAGGACAGGGGCACTTACGCGCGGCATCAATGCAGAGCCACACCATGGTCATACCCTTGGCGCGGATGCTGTACGGGAGGATCTCCACCGTGTAACCCACCAGAAGGCCTGACCAAGCAATGTTGTAGAACACGTAGTAGATGTAAATCATGGCGACCACTGCATTCGCAGCCCCCGAGGCCTTGCTGATATCATAGCGAGCGGAGCAGATGGTCCACACGATGAATGCCACCAGCATGCCGGCGGTCGAAGTGAGGAAGAGCTTGCGTCGCCCAATCTTGTCAACAAAGAAGCACATCGTCAAAGCCACGATCAGGTTGAGGATCTGGAGGCAGCCGTTGATCAAGTTCTGCTCGACGGAGCTCGTGTATCCGACTGAGTTAAGAATTTTGGCGATATAGTAGGACACCAGACCGTTGCCGGACCATTGAGAGAACAAACCGGCCGTGATACAGATGATCATGCGATGTCGGTTGCCCTTGGTGCGGATCAGTTCCTTCCAGCTGTTGCTTTCGAACTCCTGCTCCAACCGAATGGTTTCCTTGATTTCGTGCATCTCCAGCTGAACCACTTCGTCCTCTTGGTCGCCATTGGCGTGACAGTCCGCCAGAACTTTGAGGGCTTGCTCGTGCTTGCCTTTGGAGATGAGGAATCGAGGTGACTCGGGGACAAACCAAATAAAGATGATTTGGAGGACCGACGGCCCAGCCTGGACAATTGTCGGAGCTCTCCAGGACCAGTTGTTCGAAATATTGTTGGTGCCGAAGGTGAGCCACGCCGCGACAATGGCACCCAAGTACCACGTGGCTAAATCTTGTTAATCGAAACACACAAGAGGACTGGACTTGGGATGCGGAGACGTACTGTTATAGATCGTGGTGAAGATGGCACGGTGCTGGGTGTGCACCAATTCGGTGATCAATAGAGGGGAAGCGCCATGAGCAATGGCGACGCCGAAACCGATCAGGAATCGAGCTGCCAAAAACATGCCGTAATTGGCACTGATGCTCTGAAGGACAACTCCGAGGATCCTAGCCTATTATAAGCACCCTAACCGTGGCTCCGCACGGGCAAGAACTTACATGATCAAGCAGCCGATCAAGATACCCATCCGACGTCCCAGCAGATCTGCGGTGTACGGTACGACGGGTAGAGCTGCTAGGGATCCCAGGGACATAATGGCACTGAGAATTCCCAGAAGAGAGCCACCGGGATGATTGAAATATTCCTGCCAAGGTTCGAGGGTTTGAAGACCGTTCATCATGGATCCATCGTAGCCATTCGTGGCCTATTCAGAACGCAATATGAGCACGAGTTCGGATGGAATACCGCTAGTGAGCCAGGAGAACGTACCGCCGTCAGGACCACCATTCCCAGACAGATATAGGTTTTCCTCATTCCTGGATTCTTCCACCATGTCACCTTGGGGAACTGCCGACCGGCAAGTTCGAAGGTGTCCGAACCCATTGTGAATTCAGTAAAGGGGGTCCGTCGTTTAGCAAATGCGAGTCTCTACGACTGAGTTGAAGACACACGCTTGTACCTTGTAACAGTACATTGCATGAGGGGAAAGCCACCTTAAAGAGCATTATGTTCGACAGTGTTTCAACCGGTCCATTTTTCCGTCTATCAAATCTAGGCAAGCGCTACATTACATGGTCCGGCTAAACTGTTGGGGACCCAGGACAGTATGTCCAATGGGGTTTCTCGAGACACGATGTGATTAGATCGACTAGCAGGTTCCCATAGGGCGCGGGAGATCTGGTCTCGAGCTCAATGCCGGCAAGCAAGTGAGCCAGAGCTGGACAGGCTCGGCGGGCCGAGAATAACACAACGTAGTACGAGATGATTCGTCCAAAGGACTCGCCAAGGCGGCTGTCGTACACGATGAGAAGAAACCGTATTGATTTCAGGCTAATTGTCTTGGAATGTACCCCAGAAACAAAAAGAGGACAATGCCAAAGGAAGTCTGGGGCTGAAGGGCCAGGATGGGAGCGGTGGCTGAAGTCCGGGGAATTTAAGGACGGTCTAGCGGCCGGTCCTCCAATGGAGACAGGGCTTCCAAGCCGGAACGAGCAAAGGCCAAGCCTCTAGCTTCTGCCTCAGGAGACTTAAATCATTTCAATTTTCGAGGCCATGGTTTACCGAGGATACTCGTCAAATGGAAGTCAAGCCAAGTGCCGAAGGATCAAAATCTCCCATGCTTGACCACGGTAAAACCAGATAGCTCAATATACCCCACAACTTTCTTTGGCCGGAATTGGGAGGCAAATGACTCCTTGCTGTCAGTCTCATTTGACAAGCGAGGCGCCACAAAATGCCACAGCTCGTTTCCAAGGGTCATCAGGAGCTAGCATGTGGGAAGGCAGGCGGCTATTGGTGGATCAATTGGGTGGGAGTCGAGAATTTCGTCGCAGCGTATCACCACCAGCCAATCTCTTTAGTAAACGCCGCAAGGTTCAGATCACGAGGTGACGAGGTCAATATGGAGTACATGGATGAGCCAATGCCCTAAAAACAGTTGAGCTGGCACTAATTGCACGGTATATTCACGTGTCGCAAGGGCTCCACGGCTCAGTCCGCATCGGTCGTAGAGGCTGTCCGAACCAGTCGCGGCTTTTTGGTGCGCTTTTTCCTCTGCCTCCTCACAGCCGTCCCGAGTTCGTCCCCCGAGCTTGCCAGGATGCTACTTCGACCAGTATTGGCCCTTTTACGGCCGACACGCTTCGCCGTCTGGGGTCGAGATTGATCCTCCTCGCTTGCTATCTCTTCCCCTTCCACCAGGACTAAATCACCCGTTTTGCCGAGCGATTCCTTCGCCATCTCCTCCAAAAGTATCCCCATGGCAATCAGCGCCGTTTCATCCATGCTTTGGTAATCATCCTGGCCGCGGTCAGGAGTCGCGTAGTCGTAGTAGTCCGCTGAGTAGGTATGAATAGCTTCTAGCAGGTCGGAACTAGGGAGCGGGCGGTCGGACGGAAGGGATTCATGGGCAAAGTAGAAGTCATTCTCCTCGTACCGAGTCGGTGCATTTTGCCGACGAAAGAGAACTTCTTCCGGACGGACAGGTCGAAAATTAGACGACGCCGTGTCACGGTATCGCGAGGAGAAAGGAATTAATGGAAGGAAACCGTGCGCATTTACCCGGCCTAAGATCGATCAGAAAAGTCTTTTTAAAGCTCGAGTTAGTCGCCCAAACCAGCTACGGCATCGTAGACAGTTGCTTGTCGCTTCTGTCGTCTGAAAGAAGGTCCCTCTGAATGGTCGTCCTCGTCCTCCGGAGGTTGGAAGGAATTCTGACTTCCAGTTAACGCAAGGGGTTTTCCGTCGGGCATTGGTACTTTGGATGTGCCTGTATGATGCATGCGCTGACACCGAGGACTCTAATAACTATCGCGATTGTACATCGAGTCGTTTATTGCAATTCTTACGGTCCGACTCGCAATTGTCGCTAATCACGTGTTGACAATAGTAATTGAGCTGCTGACGCTGATAAGAAATTTCCCCTATCAGTCCAACCGGCAGAATTTTTAAATGTTTTGACAGAGGCCGCCTTAAGTGTTGAATGTTTTCGAGGGTCACAGTTGTAGGTCTGTTAACGCTCAGGAATCAAATCAGAGTGGCACAGGCATCATTAACAGGTCATCAGTTATATAAGGGAAATTTCAAAGCCAAGAGTGCCTCATCCTGTAGAGACAGAAGTGGTATAAACTATCTATATAGAGCTTGTTCCATGGCTTTGAGCCCCAGGAAGTCTCACTAGCGTAGTTTCTCCCTCAGGCCGCCTTCTATTAAAGGCTAGCCCTCGTTCTCCGTTCCATAGTCCATAGTCCATATTCCGTACAGTAGTTCTTCCGTTCATGCTTTGTTGTGTCTTCTTTATCTGGGTTTCTGGTGAAAGGAGTGTTGGGAATTGAAATATCTATATGGCTATCACTGTCTGCAACCAGTTACTAATAGAGTCTTTTGCTAAGACAGCAACCTATTCAAATTATTAAGCAACTTCAATCTGGCAATGTGATAATGGAGATATATCTCAGATGTACGCCATCACCATATCAAGCTTAAGAATTGACAAAAGTTTAACACGAAAAATTGAATTCAATATTCAAGCTTTTGGTACATATATACATTATGTACCCCTGAGTGAAATATACTAGGTGATATAATTGACAACAATCATTCACTTATAAAAGCCTCGATCTCATCTCACAACGGCCACTGTTTTTTTATATCCATCTGGCTGTGCTTCTCCGCATAGACTACTACGCAATAGGCATATCGCTTTACCAACCCCCAATTTTAGACACCAACTTAGGGTGAGTTCAATCATTCTGGGTAGCAAGATCCCTATGAATATACGGAGGGCTGTGTTCTTCACCCACTGCAGATCGAGACCCACTGCCCTCAACCTTCTCCCCCGCCTTAGAATTTGATTTTGTTTACGTTGCCTATGCTACTCCGTGCAGCCGTAAATTTCCAAAGGGCAAGCTCACACCTTCTCGTGGAACATCTCCTATTGTCCCCCAACGATGAAACTCTCTTTCCCCGATCTAGATGTGGTGGGCATCAAAGTCGAGCCCGAGAAAGTTGACAATCTCCGCCACAAGGTTGCGAACCTGCTCGGCCAAACCAAGATCGGCTACCCTGGTGCGGCTCCCCTTAGCATCTCATCACAACATCTGGTGGAACTACAGCAAAAGGACTATTATGTCTGTGAGAAGACTGATGGAATTCGGTGTTTAATGTACATGGTGCGCGGGGACACTAGCTCCGACGTATCTGGGAAGCACTACTTGATCGACCGCAAAAACGACTACCGCTATGTATCTGGCTTGCACTTTCCTAAGCCAGACGATGAAACTTTCCTGTCGATCCATGACGATACCATAATAGACGGTGAACTTGTCATCGATACCTATGAGGACGGCTCGCAGCAGCTGAAGTACCTAGTATTCGATATATTAGTTTTAGGCGGGCACAGAGTAATGCACGATCCATTCGACAAGCGCTTAGTATATCTCAAGGAGGAGATACTTCGGCCCTATAAGACTATGTGCCAGAATCTTCCTGAGGAAAGCCGACCATTTATTGTCGAAGAGAAGTCGATGCATCCCAGCTATAACATCGAAATGATGTTCCGTGATATTATCCCAAAGGTTAAGCGCATTCGTGGGAATGACGGCCTTATCTTCACCTGCTGTAGCACGCCCTACTATATTGGTCTAGACGAGCATATCCTCAAATGGAAACCTGCTTCGGACAACACAGTGGACTTCCGCATGCACCTACGATTTCCTGATGCTAAGCCGGATTCCGAAGGCAAGATCAACAGCGTTACAGAGCCAGATTACGGCCCCATACCTGTCTGCCAATTGTCTGTCATGCTGTCCCCACAGGAGTATCTCCCCTTTGGTGAGATGTACCTTACCCGGAAAGAATGGGATGACCTAAGAGCGATGGGTACTCCGTTAGATGGTACCATTGTCGAATGCTATAAAGACAACCAATCTCGCTGGCGTTTCTACCGTCTTCGCAATGACAAGAAAGATGCAAACCCTATCACTGTTGTCGAGAAAACTCTCGAGAGTATAGCCGACTGCGTTACCGAAGAGGACCTAATCCGCGCCGCCGCAGCTATCAAGACAGCATGGGAGGCGCGACAGCGCTAGGATAGCCTGTGATGATAGGTACATTTCTATCGGTAAAGGGGATTTGTTGGATAAGTTTTACATTAGAGTGGCTATCTAGATACTCCATAGATTTCAAGTACTGGTTTCAATTATAAGAGAGTGTGTGACGTGTCCGGGCAAGCACGTCCCCAACTGGGCCAAAGGTCACTCTGATCAGACCCTACGGATTGCACTTTATTGCTTATGTAGCTAGGTCTTGCTTGTATAGCCCGTTTTGCCGAACGTAAAGATTCTACACTAGTCGAGATCGTGGCATACGGCTTGGGATCATAGCCGTACTAACCCGACCTAGTGCCGAGATAGGACTTTAACTTGCTCAGGGCTCTCCTTGAGAGCACCAGGACGAGATAGCCGATAGTTCGAGCCTTACTTGGGATGCGCGGGTATACCATCAACGCTGCAACAGGCTCAGCCAGCCTATTCTAAACGAGACATACGCCGAACGGGTGGCATATCGGATCAAAAAGTGGAAGGGCATGGCCGTGCAGAAGCCTGAGTGTTCGGGTAGAAGCAAGGGTCCAGATGATAGTCGGTTATGTGAGGGACGTAGGAGTGGTCATTGCAGTGAAGGGTTGGAATACTTTTAGGGTAGTGGGTTTTGAATGTCACTTTTACCATGGACTTGATGATAACTGACGTTTTGTAATGACCGTACCGGGCTAGGTATCGTCGTTGTCGAGAATCTGCTGTCGCTTTCATGTTTCAGAGATTATCACTTCCTAGTAGTCCCCAGTGAGCGTCTACAGTGGACCTGCCCTGGGTTTTATATTAATTGAGAATCAACCTTGCTGTTCATAATCCTTGGATGCTCGGGGCCAGGTGCCTTGGATAGCCTTATTGATATATCACCTTCCTGCTTACACTATCTCTGGAGGAATACAAGATTGCCATCAGTCAGTGTTGCCAGCTTGGAAAGACTATAATACTTTTCCAATGAGGGTAACACCGTCATTGGAGACGTAGGGGGTAACATTTCCTCGCCATGTTATCCTCTTATCCCTGACAGGGTTCCGCATGAGCCATCCGTAATACAGTGAGCCACTAGAGGACTTACAATCTCGTAGTTATGCAAGTTGAATCAAAATGGCGTGCGTTGCAGAATTTAGCAAGGCTGAATATTCATAAACCATCATTATCCACAAGGTCATCGTCCCTGTAGTGAAGCGAGATGATCTTGAGGTGAAGAACTAAATATATACTAGAATAGGAACTCTCGCACCCCTCCTCAATCCCATCAACAGCTTCTATAAGTGCATTAACCTCTTCACCATAGATTTACCAATTCACCCTAAGTCCTACTCCAGCATCACTGCCTATACAAAGCCCAAACCCCCTCAAATAAACGAATACCTCACTTCCTCTCTAACCTTTCTCGCCAAATCGAGTGCCTCCTTTCTCCCCACCCTCGAAAAGACATTAAAATACGCCAAAAAGGTATGACGCCCCGAACTCGGATGGGCAATTTTCTGGCCCCGCTTGACCAGACAAGCACAACGACTGATCTGCTTCGCAAGATCTGGTCGGCGGGCTATCAAGTCTGCGCAAATATCATCCGAGTCAAAGATGCCTTGACAATTTATGGGGTAGTCGGCCGGAATGAAGACCATGACACAGGTGTACTGGGGCCCATGCTTAAAAGGCTGGGATAGAGCACGGACACGGGGCTTGTCGCCGACGGCGATGAGCAGCGCCAGACCCCAGTAGTCGATTCCGTAGGTCGATTCGATAATGTGGGACCCCGTCATGCCGAGAGGACGGGGGTTGATCTCGATGAGCCATGGCGTTGGTGGTTGCTGAGTCGGAGCACGCGGGGACAGGTCGATGATGTTGTTGTTGTTCTGTTTCGTGTACTCGACTGATGAATGCTCGACCCGGCCTTCGAGGTGCATTACGCCGTCCCTCAGACCGAGCTTGAGTAGTGTGTCCAGGAAACTTCTTCGAAGGAGGTCTATTTCCTGGGGCGGGAGAGCGGACGGGTAGACGCTGTTCAGCTCGTGGAAGTTATGCAGCGAGCCTATGCTGGGTCCATTGATATCTGCCGACTTGGGGAGGTCATCGCAGACCTCGAAGAAGAGGACTTCGCCGTCCAGGAGTACGAAATTGACGTCGACTTCGGGGCCATCACAGTATTTCTCGATGACGAATGCCGTTCCGTGGCGAGACACATCGATAGAGTTGACAGCCATGGTAAGCGCGTCAAGGTTATCGACACGCGATACACCCTCCGAGCTCCAGCCATCGCACGGTTTGACTATAAGCGGATAAGGGAGATCTTTCTTCTTCGCGATTTCAAGAGCCTCATCTAGCTTGACGCACGATAAGCTTGGTGGCCGGCGAATACGCTCGTGAGGTACTTATTCGTGGCGATTCTTAGTGCTGCCTGTGAAGCTGTCTGAAGGCCCACCTGCGGCGCAGCTTGGGCGATATAAGGCCAGAACGAGTCCGCGAACGTGACAATGCCATCCACCGGCTTTCCGTATGCCTTCACGGATTCGACAATTCGGTCAGCTACGTCTTCTTCGGGTGGGTTAGTGAGACGTGTCGGGATGAACGCTTCACGCCAGTGTGCATACTCGGGCCTTCGAGCCAGTGCCCTTTATTGTCTAGCACGACGATGTCGATGCCGAGCACTCGAGCGGCATGGTAAAGGCCTACTCCGTCCTCGGGGTGGCTGCTATTCGCATCAACTAGTACTAGTGTTTTCCGATGTATAGGTTCAGACAGTGTCCACGGAAATGAGAGTCTGTTCTCCAAGTCTGATTCAACCGCTAGGGACAATGCCTCAAAGCCGGGGTATGAATCAGACTCTACATTATGTTGTAAGAGAAGACCGGCTGTAGCCGCAGAGAAAAGTGCAGGTAGGTTGCTGGCATCGGGAGGTGTAATTGCGGAGCCTGTGTAGCTCTGAAAGGGCTCGGCAAATGACACCGCCGTCTCGATATATTGGGAGTCCCGCAGACGCAGAGGAATAATGTCTGAGCGGACAATATGCCCTTTCTGCAAGGGCACGATGAGCTTCGCTATACGTGGCCTGGATGTGGTTGCGGCGCGCAAGCATTGCAGGAAGAACTGGAATGCTTTATGTGAACCGAAAGCTTCAGGTCCATATTCTTGAGGCGCAGAGTTCGGGCCAGAATCGAGGATATATGCGTCCTCGAGGCTATTACAGGCGCTGTTTGCATTTACTGAGAATACATGCCGGAGGACGATATCCACCGACTGCCATGGATTTCCGGTGGATGGGGTGTCAAGAAGAGACCATGAATATTCCAGCAGTAAGTCTGCTCATACTTAGTTGATGTAAGATCCAAGCAGGTTTGGTATCTTACCTTTGTGGCTTTTGGACCGGACCTGGACTTTTCGAGAGGTCATCATACAATTGGAGAAGCACAACATCAGAGTATTTTATAGCCACGTGGGTTCCAGGTTAAATAAAGCTCAAGCGCATGAGGTTAAATTTGTCTCAACAAATAAAAAAATCGAGCCATGCAGCATAGTGATGAGTTAACCTTGATTCGATTGCCCTAACTAATGACAGACCAGGAACAGCCAAGCTCCTTATAAAATATGGTTACGTTCCAAGCCAAAGGACTAAAATATGACCTCGCCAGCTTCCCTCAGGATCTAGAACCTCCTGCGCAGGTCGTAAAGATAACTGATACTCAGCTAGTCAATCTGACGTGCTGTTATAAATATATTCCGACCTGCAAGTATTTCTCGGGGTATCATTCCGACAGGCTCTTTCGGAGTGGATTCATCGGAGTTCGGAGTGAACATCGTTGTGGACGATGACTCTCCGCCAATAGCAGTCTGGTATTCGTAAATCACATCATCGAATCCATGAAGCCCTAAGTAACATCCTGGTGGTTTCAGTGCAAGCATGGAGTAGTATATCTGGCGTGAGGGGATGGTAGGCTGGACATGTAAAACTCCCAAATAACCCCCGTTGCTATTGTAGCAACTGTCGCATCAGGCCGGTCTTTACAATGCTCACATACATTCAAGACACTTGAAGATGAGCAGTATCTTGTACGGGATTCAGCACCCAAAACAAATGCTCGGTGCAACTATTATCCGCCCCGCATCTGGCGATAAGATCCAAGCCGATCAACGATCAGCAACCAACAATCGATTGTAACGGTCACACTCCTGATGAATGAATTCTTATCTTCTGAATAGGACCCTTGGGTCCATCAGTCCACACACATTCCATGTCGCGCAAACGAGCCGTCTCATTCACCACCTCGAACCAGCCCCCGGTATCCGTTTCTCCAGTCGCCAAAACCATGAACAGCCGACGTCAGCTGTTGATATACACTTGAACTCCGAGGATGAGCTCTACGCCCACAAGGCCGGGGTGAATGTGCTGGCGATAGATCAATATGACGGACGATTGTATGCCCCCCAGCTGTTGTCATCCGTCACCGTACTAAATGAATAAACCAGTATGGTCTCCGGGGGCGCAGACCCCTCTATTCACTTCTGGGACCTAGAATCCAGAGGCTCAGAACTAGGCCACGTCCACAAATCCATCGCCTCGGTCACAAAATCGTCGCATGAAGACGCCCATACGCACGCCATCACCTCCATATCGATATACCCCTTCGACCCAGTCCCTTCGACGATACTGTCAACCTCGCGCGATGGCACTCTCAAACTCTCAGCCCTAGCACCCGGCGCCATTACCCCAGTCCACACCTTCAAACTCGACTGCACACCATATGCCCACTCAATGTCATCGCACCCGGCCTCACCTCTCCTCATCGCCGTCGGCACGTCCGAAAGCCCAGTGCGATTACTCGACCTCCGCTCCGGGTTATCAACCCACGGACTCCCCGGACATTCCTCCTCAGTACTATCCGTTTCCTGGGGGCCCCACAGACCCCATATCCTGGCATCCGCATCAGCAGACCACAAAGTGATTCTATTCGATATCCGTCGCGGGGGCCACAACTCCGCCATCGCCGCCCTGGACATGGACGACGCCGTCGGCCTAATACCACCACGCAGCGCACCATCCAACTACCAAAGCCGGCCCGCATTCTCCCCACACGCACGGGCGCACAACGGCGCCGTGACCGGCGTGCGCTGGACCTCTAACGGCTCACACCTAGTAACGACCGGGCAAGACGCGCGGATCCGCGTGTGGGACGCCTCAACGGGCGCAAACACTCTCGCGCACTTCGGTCCCCGGGTCCGCAACGCCGTGACCTCCCACCTTGCCGAACGGGCACCGCTAGTCCTCCCCAAAGGCGTCATGGGTCCGGGGCAGGAGACGCTCTTGTGGCCGAATTTCAGTGAGAACGATGACCGCGGGGAGATCCTTATGTTCGAGCTGCGCGAAGGGTCTTTCATCAAGCGTCTCAAGGTCCCGGGTCTCATGGGCGGGCAGCAGCAGTTCCGGGGCCGGTCTAGCGCGCTCAGTGCCGCGAGGATCAATGCCCTTGTTTGGCGTGGCAATGGCGCCTCGGGCGAGGGCGTGGAGATGTTCTCTGCGCATGGGGACGGGACGATCCGCACTTGGGTGTCGAGGGAGCCAGAGGGGGAGCCGGACGAGGCTGAGGAAGCGGAGCAAGCGGATCGGAAACGCAAACGGGATGTTTTGGATGAGATCTACCGAGGGTTTATTGGACAAGCCTAGCTTGATCATGATACACATACAGATAAACACTTAGACATCCACACTGGCATAGCCCATTATTCATACAATAAACAGCTCAACACTCTAAAGCATAAACCCAATATCATACACTTCCATCCCCAACTCAACCCAAATCAAACAAAAAGAAAAGAATCACTCATCCAACTCACTCCCCTTAGCCTTCCCATGCTTCAAATTCCTCGTATCCCCCCGGACACCAGGCCGATCCGTGCCAATCTGATTCCACTTCGACTCTCCCTCCGCGGGCAACGTATTGCCCGTCCCAGTGACCACCTCACCCGACATGCCAGGGTCCCTCGGCCCACGGGGCATAGTGGCATCGTTATCGGCAGCGAAGGCCGAAGACGGCTGACCCAGGCCCTGGTTATCGAAGAGCCGATTCTCTGACCGCTGCTCGGGGCGCGGCACGGAGGGAATGGTGTTTTGTTTGCCGGCGTCGTTGGGGATGGTCGTACCCCTGGGGGCCATTTCGGAGAGGGTGCCGCCTTGGTGGGGGGAGGAGGAGGACATTGCTGTATGTATCAGTATCTTATTGCTGATCTGATTCTTGATGGATGTAAAGTGGGGTGTAGTGGTAGTGGTAGTTCGTGGTCAAGTTTTGTGCAATGGATTTAGGAGAAGTAGATTGAGTTACTGAGTTGTTTCTCTGAATGGGAAGTGGAATCAGTGCTGGTATGGATTTATATAGGGTTGTGGTCGCCATATGTGATGTCACTTTGTGCCCTGTCCTTGCGACGGGTGCATGATGGGATTATGATATCAGTGTTGGGGGGACATGGGTGGTTACTATGCAAGTGGTGCATTACATAATTGATCTACGGCGGTTTTTGTCTTTCGTGGTTATTTATGAAGAATTGAAATAGGAGTAGAATATGGAGAATATGCGGTGAGATGTTGGAGCATAGCTCATGGTGAGGTGGTTGTATAGTGTTTGTAGGGTATGAGCAGTGCACGTGCGCGGTTACCTGTTTGGTACTAATGTTCAACTTCGAGGTATTGGAGGGTCACTTGATGGATGTAACAAGGACAAGGGCTGTTTTGCAGTTATACGATACATGGGATACTGTAGAGACTTTGTGGAGGAAGCCGAAGATAAGGAGCACTTCAGCCTAACTAGGCACAGTGTTTTAAATAGTAACTTCATTAACTAGCTTATCATCACAAACTTGGATCTGAACGAAAGACATAGACGGCGATCCTATACTAATCTTAAGAGTACAGCGATTACACAACATTACGCCTCGACATCGAGGGTTGAAGAAAAAGAAAATGAACTACAGACACCACCCCATCTACAACACATAGGCCAAGAGACCAATCACTCCACAAGCGAGAGAAATGACACCAGCGCTAGGTGACAGGCTCGCAGCACCACCCTGGAACATGACCTCGTGATGAGAGGGAGAGGGTGTAGCAGGTCCTTGTGGGACGTGAGAGCTGTGCTCCGCGTCGACGCCGATCGGGACGTGCGCAGATGGTGTGGCGCCAGGAGTCTCAGCAACATGCGCACCGCTGCTGGAGGGCACGTAAATGGGCACCACGTGGACGGAGGATCGAGAAACGGTCTCTGTGGAGGTCAGAACTCCGTGCACGTGGGAAGGAGCGTGGGTAGGGGTAGGCGTAATGGCGATGTGAGCCAGCGTTGTGGAGGATGGCACATCGAAGTGGGAGTCGTCGTCGCCGCCCTGCTGAGGCTGTCCATGGGCAGGAGTAGAAGCGGGCCCATGAGCATTACTGCTTTGAGCCTCTTCATGAGAGGGATCTTGTTCATGGTGGGAGGCATCAACGCCGGTGGGCTTGGGGTCTTCTACTTCGTTGTCTTGATCATGTCCAGATTCTCCGTGGGGAGAGCCATCGTCACCGGTGGACTTGGGACTGTCCTTGGGGCTGTGGTCATCGTCTCCGGATTCTTCCTGGTGAGAGCCATCAACGCCAGTGGGCTTGGGGCTCTCCGCTGCATGGCTGGGCTCGGCATGTCCCGAGTCCTCCTGGTGAGAGCCATCAGTGCCGGTGGGCTTGGG
>NW_015378154.1:0-84643 GCF_001204775.2 Aspergillus nomiae NRRL 13137 | reverse complement strand
AAAAGAAAGAAAGAAAGAAAGGGGCGGGCACAGGCAAGGAAGATAAACAAGCCATGATAATGCAACCTTTGATGCTGGGAGAGGTTGAGTGCTCAACAATCTCGAACGAGCAAGACCATGTTGGCTCCAGTCGGTAACAATGAGGATGCATGTTGCAAAGCTGCAGCAAACCTCCGACGGCACTATTCAAGAACTGCCATTCAACCCCGACAGAGTCGTGCAGGATCATTGGATTTTGCAGGGTAAAGCAATCCGCCATCCAATCATGATTCATACAGGCAAGATTAACACTTGATCCGTCCAAAAGTCAATGATCATCTAGAAGCAGTTGTCATCGAACAGCTCACCATAGCCGTCAATGGTTGACCACCACGACGGTTAGACCTCCTGAGAGAAGAAAAACGATCATTGGATGAGTTCCATGTTTCGGAAACAAAAACAATAATCATAAATCAACAATTTAAAAATAGGTATATACGAGGTATTAAAGCAACCGAGCAGCAACAAGGCCTGTCTGAGTAATGGACTTGGGTACATACATACATGTCTTGTGCTTCTTCGGGAGTGTGTACAGTACGATACGTAGTACCGAATACTGTACTCTGTACGAGTAACTTACCACCACAAACCCTAGAGAATGCGAACAACTAGAATAGACCAAAGGGATGTACCGGGACTAAAGTCTGGCTTATATATGAAAAATAGTAGGTTTTAAATTATCATATCAACAGTCTCGTGACGGTAGATCATTCTTGCAAGGTTCCAAAAAGAAGAAAAGAGAGAAGAGGAGTGGCCAGGCTGGAAATGATGAACATCCATCGGCCAAGGGCTCCAACACCGTATTTCCAAAACGAGACGAGTCACTGACTCCCCGCTTCCTCAGGCACGCTCAGCTGTCCCAGCCGCCCACGCTTGGTTTCTCTTCCCCTCTCGCCCGCCTCCCACTTTGTTCCTCTTTCGTTACTGTTGTCGTCTTGCGCGTTCACGCTATATGTACAACAATATATTTTTACCTTCGTTACTGGCATTTGAAAAGCCATTTCCTTGCTGTTCACTCGTTCTTATCTTTATCAGCCCGTCGCTCTCGAATCGAGAGCGTAGGGTTTAGGTGTATAACAGGTACCTCCCGTTTCCCAAACCTTTGGTTCTTACGCCACTGATCGAGATCTCCGCATCGTTAGGAGCGCACCGTTGGGTGTACAAACCTACCCCGGACCTCCTTATAAACAATCCTTACTTGCGGCCTTGAGCAAATATTCAACTGCAAGCTCTATTTTCACGCTTGGAACTTAAACTCTCGAGGCGTTCATTGTGTGTGAGTTGCTGTTCCGAGATCTTCTCCGCTGAATCACCCCTCAGCCCCTCTCCAACTCCTTACATCGCACGCTATCTAAGAAAACACACCGCCAACCGGCACACACTGCCTGGTCCCTGTGCCTCAATTAAAGCCCCCAGGTGTACTCGACACTGCTTCTTGAGAGTTGATAACTCCATAAACAGCCCGCTTCATTCAACTCAATACCATGCTGTGACTGCTTCTCTAACTTGTCTAGGCCCCTGAATGGTATTAGTCCAGTGATCTCCGTCTCATAGTGGCCGCCATCATGGCCTTCAAGAACGGACTTAGTGAACGCCTCGATGAGCTGCGATTTCCCTCTCCGCGATCCCCTACCTCAGAGTCACCGTTTCCCGGATACAATTCGATCTCCCCAGGCCACTCGAACCTCGCGTCAGCTTTTTCGCGGCCCTCAGGTGATGTCCGTGCCAATCTTCAGCGTCGTTTCACCACAGACTCCAGCAAGCTTTCGTCTTGGAGCTATCTGAATCATGCTGGAAATGCGCCTCATATGCCAGATCCCTTGGATCTATTGTCATCGGTAAGCTTTCTCCGTTTGACCAGTTGTCCTATCTTCCACCCAGCGACGTCTCAGTTGCCGAGCTCTTCTGGTGACATGGAGGTGTGGTTCAAGTCGGATTGTAGTTGTTTCAGCCTAAGTTCAATGCTGCTGCCTGTTGGCAACTTCGTGGATGTGGCACTTTATTCTCACTTCAGGCCTAGAATGTCCCCACACTGTACCTAACTCCTGTTGATCTTCACTTTTCCTATCACCTCAAAAGTTTCACAGATCACAATCTTCCGTGTCACAAGAGCCTTGCCATAACTCCTGGCCGCCCCTCTATTTATTTCGCTTTCTCATTCACCTCTCTGTGTTTGGTTGTTTCTAATACTTTCCCAGTTTGAAAAGAAGCGTCAGCACATCGAGTATATGCGGGAGCAAAAGAGGAGGTTTGAAGAAGATATGAAGCTACTAGACATGCAGCATGAGAAAGAGAAGTTAGAGATGGACCGAATTGCAAAGGACCTTGCCAAAGCTGGCATATCTGGCCCTGTCAGTGAGCCTACGACCCCTCCTGAGTATCGTGAAAACAGCTTCTCAAGTGGGTTCACACGACCTACTCGCTTCTCAACTTCATCTGTCACCTCATCCCCTGGTTTCTTTAATGTATTTGCCCCTTCTCAGGCAGCAACTCCGCAGGGCCAGGTGAATCCCGCCTCTGCACAAACCCCTACCAATCGGTTCTCGGTGCATTCTGTTCCTGGTTCTCGCAGAAACTCTGAGAAAGAAGATTTCAGTCAAGAGCCTACATCCCCTTTCCGTCCTGGACCTGCGTAAGTTCTCCCTCTCTCAAGTCATATTGATCACTGTGAATCGAGTTTGGTGTAATATGGTGTCTTTGTGTTTCACTCTGTACCAAACATCATGGTCTCGGCGTCGTGGCTGCGCTGCCTGTGAAGGAACACAACAGTTCACTTCGTTGCCTGACCTTCCCTTCACATTTGGTTATTTTGATGTGACCTTCTGTTTACTTTTCCATGATATTTGCTATTCATACCTGTTTTGTTCCCTTTCATGGTATCTCGAGCTACAAGTTACTGACTCACTTTGTTTTAGTATCCATCGTTATTCAATGCCATCTGCAGGTTTTGGATCCCAGCTCCGCCCAAACATCTCTGGCTTTAATAACGCCTCTGGATTGGAGTCGTTTAACACTGCTAAGTATCTGTTCCACAACGAGGACGATAGAGCGACTTTGAAGGAGGAAGATCGAATTCCAACTCCTGACATCAAGAGTTATCTCAAGTTGACAGACCCCGACGACAAGTTCCCTACATTGTCACGTAGGGACGACTCAGGATTGGTAGGTCATTGTTATTTATTCCTACATCGAATTCAACCCCGTTAACAGGAAGACCAGCTATCTGCAAACTCGGATGCCTTAGACCTGGCCAATTCTCGCACTCCAAACCCGGAAACCTGGAACTCTCATAGCCGGCATCGCTCTTCTCATCAAAGCATGCCACAAAACGCTCTAAACATGTTCCGGCTCGAGCAGCTGGGAAGCCCGACTAGCGAGAGTCATTCTAACACACCTCGACACACTGCTCGTCACTCACTTGAGGCAAACCTTCTTTACAGTGCTGAGGGGAACCATGAAGGTATGACTGCAACCTCGTCAAACCGTCCAACCTCTCTGCAGTCATCATACTCTACAAATGACCTCCCTACTGTAAAGGGTGATGGATTTAACCCTGCCATCACGCCACCAAAGACTCATGCGGAACATTTCCAGCAACACAATGCCAACATGGGCCGAATTCCTGCAAATGCTGTCAACACCCGCCAGCAGAAGGACTCGCCAGACCGCGATGACCCAAACATGCAGGGACCCCGGTCTCAGCAGACCACCCTACAGCCCAATGCAACACCCTTTGGGCCACAACTTAGTTCGGCTGCCAGCACCAGCACTGCTGCCCCGGCTTCTTTGGCCACTTTCCAGCAGCCATTTTATGGTTACGGCGTCCAGCCTTACATGGGGAATCCCCTCCCGGTAAACGGACAACTTCAGAACTATACTCCTGGCGCTTCTTACGGCGCATTTCCCGGCTACGGCAATTACCGTATAGCTGAGGGTCCAGCAAAGGCTATGGGATCTCGCCGCAGCAACGGTGAAGCGGAGTCCGCCCAGCTATCTCGCTTCACTAATTTTCCATTGGAGCACTATCGTGGTGAGCTATATGGCCTCTGTAAAGACCAGCATGGGTGCAGGTACTTGCAGCGGAAGTTAGAGGAGCGCAACCCGGACCACGTCCAGATGATCTTTGATGAGACGCATGTGCATGTTGTGGAGCTAATGACCGGTTCGTAACCTTTTAACCAATTTTATCGATGTGGCCGTTCTAACTTTTCTATACACAGATCCTTTTGGTAATTATCTTTGCCAGAAGTTGCTTGAGTACTCCAATGATGAACAGCGTACTGCGCTGATCAACAACGCCGCGCACCAACTTGTGAAAATCGCACTGAATCAACATGGTACTAGGGCTTTACAGAAGATGATCGAGTTCATATCAACTTCTGAACAGACTCAAACCGTGATCCACGCTTTGGAAGATCACGTTGTGGAACTGGTTCAAGATTTGAATGGCAATCATGTCATTCAGAAGTGCCTGAATCGCCTCTCTGCTGAAGACGCCCAATTCATCTATGATGCTGTGGGTGCTAATTGTGTTGTGGTCGGTACTCACCGCCATGGATGTTGCGTTCTTCAGCGCTGCATTGATCATGCTTCTGGTGACCAGAGGGCTCGTCTAATCGCCCAGATCACCTCCAATGCGTTTGCCTTGGTTCAAGATCCTTTTGGAAACTACGTGGTGCAGTACATTTTGGATCTGGCCGAGCCCCATTTCACCGAACCCCTTTGTCAGACGTTCCGTGGAAATATCCCCGCCTTGTCAAAGCAGAAGTTTAGCTCCAACGTTATCGAAAAATGTCTCCGCACGGCCGACGGCCCGGTTCGAGGCAAACTCATCGAGGAGATGCTCTCAGGCTGTGAGCTGGAGAAAATGCTCCGAGATTCCTTCGCTAACTATGTTGTGCAAACTGCCATGGACTTCGCGGACAGTGAGACCCGAACCCGCCTGGTCGATGCGATTAGACCAATCTTGCCTTCAATCCGTCAAACACCTCACGGTCGTCGCATTGCTGGCAAGATGATGGCAGCAGAGGGTTCCGGGAGGGGAAGTGCTACAACTAGCGGACAAGTCACTCCGAACGAGATGAATTCGGCTCAGCTTCCTGGGCCTCTGCAAGGTAACCAGAAGCCTTTCTTGTATCAACATCCCTCTTTTCCCATAGGTAGTGCCCAGTTTGGTGTTGGCTCTACGACCAATACTCCGTCCGGGGGACCAAATGAAAACCCCTCTGGGATTTTCACTCCTCCAGTCCAGCACTCGAACGGCAATCTAAGTGCTCAAGGTCAGCTGTATGCATACTTTTAAGCTGGTGTGAAATATCTTGGATTCGCTACCTACCCATTGAACTGTACTCATATTTGAAATGATGATACGATCTCTATGACTTACGGCCATCTTGACATATGTCAACGAATTGGGAACCTGAAACATTGATACCACGACAGATCTTTTATCTTTATGCAACTTGCATTGCATCTTTGGATTCTTGACGATACCATGCAGTCTGATAAAAGATTCTACCTGCATTGATGTCCTGTATTCTTTCAAGGCGTTAAATGCTCATGTTTATCACATCTTTTGACGAATATACCTGCCACGTCTATTTCTTCCTTGTCGTTTCCACCTACTAACCCAGCTCTTCAACTTTAGGTTGAGCGAAGGTTGAACTGTTTCATACATGTTTTTTTTTTCTTCTGTTCTTGCTCAGGATATTTTCATTTATTTTCCTTCCTTATCAGACAACGCTGAACTGTGTTTTTATCTTTTTTCTCGTCTCTTTAACGTTACTTGGAATGCTCTGTTTTGTTGTTCACTTCAGTCGTCATTGTGGCCATCTTGACTCCGATTGGAACAGTGGGCTGTCATATGAAAGTTATCTATGATAAGTACTGTATGCTCTCTTGGTACTGTGGCATGGCGCCTATGTTACTTCTTATCTGTGTTTTACACATACTGGCGACGATTGCTGCATGATTCATGACTCATTGGAAGCTTGTCCCAACAGCATTCGGTAGATAGATGTACCCATACGTTAGCAATTAAGGTGTTACTGTACTGATCTCCGGCGGTATCTGAATTTATATGAAAATTAACCATGAGAGCGTTGTCTAGAAGCAATTCCAATCATGGGAGTTACTATACAGACACACGCACGTGACTTCGCATGTGAAGCGCGACGATAAGATCTCCGGTGTTTTATCTCCGCGCGATGAGCTTGTTCTGTCCCTGACGCTCTCTGTAAATGAGACCCTTCCAGGTGTACCATCTAAAAGCACCTGATGCTTCCGATAGAGATTCCTCGATCACTGAGCCAAAATTGGCCATGTCGAGAGCTTCAAACCAGACAACTTGCCAGCCTGCTTGGGGTACGTTTCACTTGGCCTGCCCACCTCCCAAAGCGCATCCTTGAGGACGTGTTACTAACAGTCAACTTCTCACCTTGCTTAGCCTCTCGGTCCTAGCCCTGCGACGTTAGTTGTGCATGGCATATCTGCGACGTGCAAGTCGACCCTCGTTCGCGCCGTTCTTTCCGCCCTCGAAGTTCCACACGCCATTGTCCGAAGCACGGAATGCATAACAGGCCGCCATCTGCTGACAAAGATACTGTGGGCAACATTAGAAGCATTAGGGAAACGGGATGAGTGGGAGAAATATGGCAAAGGAAGGTGTGAGCATGTCAGTACGCTCGCTGTTCTTCTAAGTGAATGTTTGGCATCAAGGTCTGGCGAGGGAGCTGAGAAGTTCGTGCTTGTTTTGGATGGGATCGATAAGCAGCGAGAGGCACCACAGACTCTGTTGTCTGCGCTAGCGAGGCTCGGAGAAATAGTGAGTTGCTACTTCGATATTTGGAGCAACGATTGCTGACTGAAAGTCGAACAGATCCCCAGTCTCTCGGTTGTTTTGATTCTCAGCGCTACTCCACGACCACTGTTCTTGCAGGCTGCAGGTGTCCCGCACATCAGTTTTCCTCCATATACGCGCAACGAAGCAATTGCCATTATCTTGAACTCACGACCACCTACAATAGCCGGCCTCTCTGATGAGATACCACTTAAGATATACCCCCATTTCGTTTCGGCCATCTATGACTCCCTAGTTGGGCCTACAGCCAGTTCTATTCCCACTTTTCGGTCGATATGCGAGAAACTCTGGCCCCAGTTCATGTCTCCTATCACAAACGGCGAGACCCCGCCCGGAGGCAGTGAAGAATGGGACTTCTCTCGGCTTCTTCTTAAAAATCGTGGTCTCTTCCGGCATCACGGCGAAGCGGCGCTTGTGCATCATATCGTCACCGAGGAGCCGGCATCATTTGGCAATGGCTCAGTCTCGAAGCCCATGCTATCATCTGTGGCTACGCCGTCACCCCTTCCCTCTCTACCTTATTTCCCGACCTTGATTCTAACGTCTGCCTACTTGGCCTCCCACATCCCCCAACGACTCGATACCATCTTTTTCTCCAAGTTTTCATCATCTTCTCTGTCAGCACGCAACAAGCGTGCCCATCATCGACGACGACTGAAGCTCTTATCTAAAGCTCAGGCGGAGGATGCTCGAACTGTCAGCAATGATCCCTCCACCCCAAGCAAAAAGGGCAAGAGGCAAAAGACTCGCATCACAAAATCGACCCTGGAGTCAGCTTTTGCCACTTCTTCCGCCACAACCTCTGCTGCTGGGGCCACCGGCATCACTGGTCCATCCACCATTCTCACAGCCCGTCCATTCCCCTTGGAGAGATTAATGGCTATCTACCACGCTATTGATCCCAACCCACCGGCAAATCCCGTCCTTCAAGCAGCAGTTTCCGATGCAATATATGCGGAACTTGCCACGCTACGTCGACTACGGCTTGTTGTCCCTGCAGCAGGTCGCGAAAGTGGTGGTCGCATGGGATTGGGGTCAGGCGGGTTGAATAGCGGAAACACCACATCCGATGCCGGTGAAAAGTGGTGTGTCAATGTCTCTGGCGACTGGATCGGGGAAATGGCCAAGGGTATCGGGGTTGAAGTTGGTGAATGGTTAGCAGGAGGCTTGGATTAGGTGGTTCTCAGTGCAATGTAATAAATTTTGTAATTCAGATATGTAACATCATCCATTAGCATGCAATCATGGCTTGCATTCGTGAAATATATATATCCCTTCACCAAATCCATTCATCCACCGTATCTTTTGCACACACCAATATACTTGGAGTTTGTGGCCCATGCAAAGATCCATTCCCCGACTCAAAGCAAACTGAAGAGATGGAATGATCGTACTGGTATTTCGACAGAGGTGAAGAAACCTGCTCGCCGGTTCGAAGTGAAAACAGCTGAATCTTGCGCTCATCGGACGCTGTGAATGACGAATCCGGCAGTCAGTGACCTCCGCTAGAAGGGCAAGGAGGATATGAGACTAACCACTTGCTAGGAGACCCAGCTCAGGGCTGATATCAAAGTCGGGTATAACCTCGGGTGAATAATCTGAAAAACTGAGGTACGGTTTGGTCGAGGTGTGGTGTTTGCTATTGGGATTCGGGTTGCGTTGAAGGCCATTAGCTGGGTAGCGGATGTCGTACATTTTCAGCTGCTCTTGTGTCAGTTGCTCTCCAGGTATAGCTGTCCTACCTCAATCCGCAGACACGTAGATATGCACAGGGAGAAGTCGATAAGACGGGGGGCATACTGAGTTTATTCCGGCCACAACCATGCGATATGGATCAACACTTTTGATTTTAGTGACGGCATGCGAATGCTGGAGTCTCGTTGCCGTTCCGGCACTGCGAAGGTCATGGAGGAATATTGCCGAGTCTTTGAGTCCCGCGGCGATGACTTGGGCGGAGAGCCATTCCACGCTGGTAACAAGGGCGTGGGAGGAATCTATCCGTCGATGGAGGATTGGTTTTCCCGTGTATACATCACTGGCAAATGATTTCTTTGATAGGGCCCAATAGCTTCCGAAGCCTTCCAATGTATGGAGCCCGTCGGAGGTGCCGATCGCGAAAAAGGGCATAGTGCCTACGGGGCAGGGTGCGGAGCACCATAGCGATGATGCCATGCGGAGGCGGACAGGGTGGGAAACTGTTTTCAATGTTCGTCAGTTTGGTTCTCGTTACGCTATGTTTTAGGGGAGAAACGTACAGCTTGGAGGCCAGCGGTAATCGCCACCCTCGTCAGGATCGGGAAGCATTCGTGGTGCGAGGAATGAGTCGCCGTCTGGACCGCTATCCATTGTCGCTCTGATGCGGTCAGCCATAGTGACCAGGACTTTGGTTGAGTGGGTTTACCCTACAGTAAGTATCCAGTATGGCTTAACGAGATGGAAGACAGCTGGAGCATAGCACATCAGTGTCTATCTAGCGATTATAATCTTCGAAGAGTGAGCAACATACCCTATAGGGTTCTTTGAAGAGTACCCGTTCCATGGTCCGATTGTAAGTCCAGTTTTCCTGATCGCAGTCTGGGAAGCATATTCTGGTGGCGGTTAGCAATTTGAAAGCCAGCCGCCACGCACCGAAAGGCTTCGCTCACGAAACAGAAGATTCACCACCGCGATGGCCACCTTGAAGCAATTAGCAACCGAGGGAGTAGCACGACACAATAATCAGGCAACTCACTAGCGACCAGAATCCCGGACCGTTGGTTGCGCAATACATGTTTGATAGAGTATTCATCTGGCCAGGGCTCAAATTGGTGCAACTGGTTTCGGCGAAGTTGGCCAGCGTATAACAAACCCCGTTGGTCTTGCCGAGCACTTTTGGTCACAATCTGGGTTCCAACCTCTCGCTCTGCCCCAATGAGAGGGTTGGATAGGAATGCGGCTTTCTTGATCTTTTCCTTTGCTATCCTCCGAGTGAGGTGGACTTTCCGTTGGCGTTTCTACGAAGTTTCAATAATGAAGAACTCAAAATCGGGTCTGTGCAGGTGGTACAGACCTCCTGATCCTTGCGTTTGCGCTTAACAGCATCTTTGGAATATTGGGATCCTACTGGAGCTTTGTGGCTCGCCTCGATCTTGAAGTACTTTTTCTTCTCAGGGTCTAGGCTTGATATCAGTATCAGAACAGAAGAGGAAGAGAAGTATATGGAGTAAGATAGAGCGGGCAGGCGTTGTGACACACGACTACCTACTTACCGTAGTAGAACCCTGGTATCTCCCTGTTCATGTTTTCTGTATTATACTATAGATGGACTGATCAAGACGATAAGCTGCGTTGCACCTTAAAAGTGAGTCAAAAAGATACTGTCGCCGATTGTTTTCTCAGGTATCAGTAGAATAGACCAGGAACTCCTTGAATGCCAAGATATGCAACATTATCAGACAGCCCCCAGTGGTAATCGTAATCGGTAGTGTCACAGGGAACTACGGGTATGTTCAATAGCGCTGGATTTCCCGTGGTTGGCAGATCCGAGAGGCCCTCTTTAGTTGAACGGAAGGGTCACAAAAGCTCTAGTGGAGCATAAGGCGCATAAGTAACCGAGTAGATACAGCTGTTTAAAGATCAACCAATGGGTTGAAAGGTGACGGTCATGGTTCAAGAGTCCGAGTTGGAGTTTTTCTGGCGATTTGGTTTGGGGTATTTTTGAAAGCATGACGTCTTGGTTCGGATTATGTCAGCGGCACCATCATCTGATTGGACGACCAACACTATATACATTCCCTCTATAAAGAACCTAGTAGATTTGGAACCTTGGAAAGTTACGAGTATTCCGCATTCGAACGTATATTTCTATGAATTTCCTCCTTGAAAATCTCTTAATTATAGAGCATCAATTCTTCTACGGAACACATTCATTTTCTATATCCCTCGACAAGATCGGAATACAAACGATCTTATTTCGAGGCGTTACTGAGTACTTAGTAGTATATCATCAACAGGCGTATCGTGATACTGTATGGTATAAGATTGAAAGCAAACGCAGTCACGTAGATGGCAGAATAGGGAGCTATGGAAAGAAGCACCTGATCTCCCATTCCTTAAACAGGACTCCTGCAAACCGTCCATTCCTTCAAATACTACACTTCTATTTAACAATGACTCGCATGGCCACGGTAAATTCTTTTAGGTAGGGACGCGCCGCCGTTCTTGCCATTTGTATGACACAAATATAGTTCTTTCCCTCGAGTTGTCTTTACTATCCTTTCCTTTTCCTTCTCACTGTTCTTCCCAGTCTCAATTATCATTGCAGCTTCTATCGGAGGCCTGCATATCTCATCACTGAATCATTTGCATATTCTATTGAATACGAATAACATATCTATAACCCATCGCAAATCCGTTTCATCTTAGCAACTTATATCAGTCTTTCACAAGCTCCCAATGCCTAGTATTCAGCATAGCCTGGACACCACGGGGGCCCCTCACGGTGATGGGGCGTCTTCCAGCCAAGATTATGTGGACCCAAAGGAACAGCTCGTGGCAAGAGTATCGGCTGAATACAAATCATTCACCGAGAATGCGGAGGGTGGAGAAGACATTGAGGACATAGATGCTCTTATCGACGAGCTCGAGTCCATAGACGGCAACCTCGATTTCAATGACATTGGACAAGATGAAAAAAGCAAAACCTGTTGTATCTCGGAGGAACTGCTTCAGACAGACCCCAGTACAGGTCTTACCGAGCCCGAGGTGTTACTCCGTCGAAAGAAGTATGGATTCAATCAGATGAAAGAACAAAAAGAAAACTTAGTCCTCAAGTTTCTCTCATACTTCGTTGGTCCTGTTCAATTTGTGATGGAGGTACGTATATTTGGCCCTCGCATGTCGTGATCTTCGCTTATAAGCCCTCTTCGATACGCCACTGGCATAGGCAGCTGCAATTCTAGCAGTTGGTCTCCGAGACTGGGTTGACTTCGGTGTTATTTGTGCTCTACTGATACTCAACGCATCTGTCGGTTTTATTCAAGAGTTTCAGGCTGGATCTATTGTAGATGAACTGAAGAAAACGTTGGCCCTCAAAGCTGTCGTACTGCGCAACAGTCACCTTGCCGAAGTCGATGCTTCAGATGTGGTGCCCGGAGATATACTAGAAATCGAAGAGGTAATTCATTCTGCGACTTTATAGTGCGCCTCTGGTATGTTGACATTCTAACCGTGGGCAGGGCACCATAATCCCCGCAGATGGTCGGGTCTTGACGAGTAGCGTCCTTCAAGTGGACCAGTCTGGAATCACCGGTGAATCTTTTGCTGTTGACAAAACCGACGGAGACACCTGTTATTCATCGTCGGCTGTGAAGCATGGTCAAGCCCGTCTTGTTGTCACTGCTACTGGCGACTATACCTTCGTAGGGCGTGCCGCTGCCCTGGTTAGTGCCGCCACCTCCGGGACAGGACATTTTACTGAAGTTTTGAACGGTATCAGTATTGTCTTGCTTGTACTCGTTATAATGACTCTCCTCGTCGTTTGGGTATCATCCTTTTACCGCTCGAATGGTATCGTCACCATCTTGGAGTTTACCTTGGCCATTACTATGATCGGTGTGCCTGTCGGCCTGCCTGCTGTGGTAACTACAACAATGGCAGTGGGGGCAGCTTATCTAGCCAAGAAGAAGGCCATTGTCCAAAGGCTTTCCGCAATCGAGTCACTGGCTGGTGTTGAGATACTGTGCTCCGACAAGACTGGTACATTAACAAGGAATAAGCTGTCTTTGGCGGAGCCCTACACTGTTCCCGGTGTGAACTCAGAGGATCTAATGCTCACAGCTTGTTTGGCCTCTTCGCGAAAGAAGAAGGGTATGGACCCTATTGACAGAGCTTTCCTAAAAGCGCTCAAGGGTTATCCAGAGGCGAAATATGCGCTCACACAGTATAAAAAGCTCGAATTCTTCCCATTTGACCCAGTGTCAAAGAAAGTCATAGCCATAGTGCAGTCTCCCCAGGGCGAGCGAATCATTTGCATGAAAGGAGCTCCTATTTTTGTGCTAAGGACAGTCAAAAAGGACCACCCGATACCAGAGGAGGTAGAGGTGGCCTATATGAATAGAGTGGCAGACTTTGCAGTACGTGGTTTTCGCTCACTCGGTGTTGCTCGAAAGCGCAGTGAACGTGAATGGGAAATACTTGGCATAATGCCATGCTCAGATCCTCCTCGACATGATACTGCAAAGACCATACATGAAGCCAAGTCGCTCGGCCTGTCAATCAAGATGCTCACTGGCGATGCAGTCGGGATTGCCCGTGAGACGTCGCGTCAACTTGGACTGGGCACAAATGTGTATAACGCCGAACGCCTCGGCCTCGGTGGAAAAGGAACAATGCCTGGGTCTCAGGTTTATGACTTCGTCGAAGCCGCCGATGGATTCGCTGAAGTCTTCCCTCAACACAAGTATAATGTTGTTGATATCCTTCAGCAACGAGGCTACCTAGTGGCAATGACTGGCGATGGTGTCAACGACGCTCCATCGCTGAAGAAAGCCGACGCCGGGATTGCAGTTGAGGGCTCCTCAGACGCAGCCCGTACTGCAGCTGATATAGTTTTTCTAGCACCTGGTCTATCTGCCATTATTGATGCTTTGAAAACATCCCGTCAAATATTTCATCGTATGCACGCTTATGTGGTGTATCGAATTGCACTGTCCCTGCACCTCGAGATATTTTTGGGACTCTGGATAGCCATTATGAACGAAAGTTTGAACATACAGCTTGTGGTTTTTATTGCTATATTTGCCGACATTGCCACGTTGGCTATAGCTTATGACAAAGCGCCCTATTCGAAAACACCTGTGAAGTGGAACCTGCCTAGGCTATGGGGAATGTCCGTCCTACTTGGGATTGTTCTAGCGATAGGCACTTGGGTCACGCTATCCACCATGCTGTCCGGTGGTGAACAGGGAGGGATCGTGCAAAACTTTGGAAAACGAGATGAAGTCTTGTTCCTAGAAATCTCGCTAACTGAGAATTGGCTTATCTTTATCACACGTGCGGAAGGCCCCTTCTGGTCCTCAGTCCCTTCCTGGCAGCTTATGGGAGCTATCCTGGTAGTAGACCTGGTGGCAACCTTCTTTTGCCTATTTGGATGGTTTGTCGGAGGTCAGACCTCTATCGTCACCGTCGTCCGTACATGGGTATTCTCAATCGGTGTGTTCTGCGTGATGGGTGGTTTATATTACCTGTTACAGGACTCCAAGGGCTTTGACAATATCATGAATGGGAGATGGCCCAGAAGCAAAGCTTCTAGACAACGACAGAAAGAAGACTTCGGTAAGGTTTCTCTTCATTTACTATTCTTACTTTGAGCGTCTCGCTTACTAGAGGCAGTGGTTTCAATGCAACGAACTTCAACACTGCATGAGAAAAGTTCACTGAACGGAGCCGATACTGGGTCCGAAGCCCCCCGTTGAATGATACTCGACCTACACGTATGGAAGGTATTACATTCACTATGTCTGAGCGCCCATATGGTTACGTAGCTCTTTATAAAGAATCGTCGACCTCTTTTGACCTTTTGACCTTCTTTTTTTTCTTTTCTGTCGGCCCGACGATTTCGAGTGTGGGTGGCCCTTCAGTATTTCTTAGCCACTCTCTCCATTATTTCATTTTTTTATTAGCAAACCGTCCCTCACTTTTTTATCTGGAACGCAGCGAAGTCCCTGTAGGTATGGTGGATGTTATACGACACTAAATTATGACAAATCGTTATATTCGAGGAAAGTGACATGTCCATATGAAGTGTTCTCCGTGGCGCAAGGAAGCAGACGTTTCGCTGTCCAATAATGCTTGTATCATCGTAAGAAGCTACATCGTCTGTAATGAAGCCATAGATCAGGATCATGTTTGCAACAATGTCGTAAAATTATTAACTACCTCAGACCTAGTCTGATGCTGGTGCGGAGTATTTTCAGATTTAGCTAGGTCCATAGTACCATCTGTCCATCACTCCTCCGACTTCATATTCTTTCTGTCAAACAAGCATATGGGTTTACATTACATGGGTAGGGTTGAGGAAGTACCGCTGGGGAATATACATGACAGCAGTAACGATATGCGAGCCAACCAATAGATCAAATACAGAGTAAGGTAAAGAAAAGGCAAAAGGAAGGAAGATAAAGTGTCGAGCGAGTGGGTGAGTAAAGGGAAAACTATGTGCATGGTTATAGAGAAGAAACGGAAAAGGAAAGTATTAAGATTTCGATGTCAGGTGATCTACCGCCTGGAAGGAAGATGGTTGTTAGTTAACTGTATTTTCGGGGTGATGGGTGTATTTACCTTGTCAAGGTTGTAATCAAATTTCTCCAATGCGGCAAGTGATTCCTCACGAGGGAAACCCATGCCGGTCAAGCGCTGAAGAAATTGGTCATCTTCTGTGCCGGTCTGGAGAGCCCAGCCTGGTGTCTTTCCATCATGGCCGGTTGGTGACGTTAATGTAGTAGTGTTAGTGCCATTGGTGGCACCAGGACCCTGGACGTTGTCAAGTGGCGCAAACAGCGCTTCCCAATCGTGGGTCTGAGGCTTGTCATTGGAGTTAGATGGGGGTGCGGCACCTCCAGGGGATGAAGGGGCGACGTTCTGGTCAAAATTGAAGAAGTCTGAAGAAGCGGCGTTGCCTGCACCAGGGCCAGGAGAGGATGCCTTCCGTTGTGTTGGGGAGTCAAAAGAGAAATCGAAGTCGTGGTTATTCTTATTATCGGGCGCTTCGAAGTCGTCATCATCCTCACTCTCCTTAGCGGGTGCTAGATTGAGACCTGCGAAGGCCGCCTCAAAGTCCGGGGCACTGGGCTTCTGGCTAGGAGGCACGGCTGTCTCCTTGGCAGTTTCAGGCTGCGGTTCCCCGTGAACAACCGGTGCCCCGGTGCTTGATTCAACGGAATGAGGAGCATCGGGAAAAGCTGTGGGGTCCTCACGTTTTGGCAAAAGACCGTTGAACTCAGGAGCATCCCCGGCGGCTTCTTTCTGAACACTTTCTTCATATTTGGGAAGGCTTTGCTGCGAGTCCGCGGCTGGAGGTTTGGATGCTATCTGACTTTGCGGGGGGGCAACAGGGATAAAATTATCATCGAATCCCATGGGCGCCTCGCTATCTGTGCTGTCATCATCATCGTCGTCATCATCGAATTCACGAATGGGTGGGAATTCGGAGGCAGCTGGTGCACCATTGGTCTTGTTTGGGACAGTGCCCTGCTTCATAGAGGCGAATGCTTCCTCGAAGTCATTTTCTTTCTGAGATTTTGAACGCTGATGCGCTGGTCCACCGAAAAGCTCATCGAAGCTGGGATCTTTCTTTTCCACAGGCTTTTCTTCACTGGAAGACGATACAGCGGTATTTGCAAATTGTTCGGTTTCACCGGGAATTTCTGGGAACTTCTGCTTCAATTCCTCAGACTCATCGAACGCCGCGGATGCAGAGGTAGGCCCAGCCTCGCTAGCTCCAGATTGAGCAGGTGGACTCAAATCTGGCGTATCATATCTACTAGCAGGTGGCGAAACCATCGTCGAGGAGGTCGCCGACTGTGCCTCGCCAAATGGAAGCACATTTGGCGTGAGCTGCCTAGACTGGGACGGGGCTGGAGGTTCGTTGAAGAACGCAGTGGCGGGCGGTGGAGGGGATGCCGACGGGGTCGGTGCTCCAGAGGTTGCGGACTTGATCGAAGTTGGATGAGAGTCAGCGCGGAAGGAAGTCGGCGGCGGCGGAGTGGCTGTGTTGACTGGAGTTCCGAGAGATGGGCCGAATAGGCTATCAAAAGCACGCTGCTGATCATTTGAGACCTGAGGTGACAGAGCGTTGCTCTCACTAGAGCCAGTCATCTGGCGTTTGAAGAACGGGTTTGTGTTCTGGCTAGTTGTTGAGGCAGCTGGACTGCTGACGCTAGGGATGGCGCTGGCAGCAGCCACGCTCTCATCTGGCTCGTAGGTTTGCTCCTTCGAGAGGCTATCTATTTCTTCCTGCAGCTTCCCTTTTTCACCCTCTACAGTAGCAAGCTGCTTCTTGTTGATTGCCGCCAAACCTTTCTGCTGTCGAGCCTCAGAACGGGCCTTTTCGAGCGCCGGTTTGAGCTGAGCGACAGCAGCATTCGCCTGCCGGATCTTCTCCTTCAGACTTGCATTTTCCTGCTGATCAGCAGTGAGCGCAGCAGATACTTGATCGTACTGGTTCTGCAGATCCTGCCTGCTTCCCTCAATCAACGCGTACTCCTGCTGTAGCTTGTTGGTCTCGGCCTTAGACGCATTAAGTCGTTCTTCGAGAGCCTTGAAATTCTTGACCTCCTGCTCGTACATTGTCCTGGCCTGAGAAAGCCGAGCTTCGAAATCGCGCTTTTGCTGGGAATTTTGAGACAGTTCCTGCTCCGCTGAGGTGCGTTTAACCTGGACATTTTGCATTTCATTCGCTAATGAGCCTATTTGATTAGAAAGATTGGCAAGCTCCGTTGTTTCCTGTGTCAGTTTGTTGGACTCTTCAGGGTCATTATCTCCGAGAAGGTCATCTGACGGTGACGCAGGTGAACGAGCGGTGGGGCCAACACTGGATGAGGCACCCGTCGTCTGTGGTTGAAGGCTTTGCCCAAAGGATGAGGTCGGGACAAAAGGCTTGAAGGTTGTTGAAGTGCTTGGGGGGGATGCTCGAGCTGTTGGGGAAGCAGGCATCTGGAATGGCACATTCGAACCACCTGTAGAGTGGGGTACCTGCGCAGGAGCTGCAGCCGGAGTCGGGGCTGAGAGAGAGTCGAGACCGAACAGATCATCTGCGGCCGACCGAACAGCCGGTGCAGGGGCAGCTGCTTGAGCCATACCCGTAGCCTGCGCAGGTATAGGAGCCGGGGCCACCTGAGCAGAGCCAGGGCGACGCATACTCGGCGGAATCAAAGCTGGAGGCAGAACCTGTGGGAGCGGCTCCTTTCCACTGCGTACTTGACGAACCAAATACATAGCAACTGCAAATTCATCCTTCGTTAGTTGTCCATCAGCATCGATATCGGCCAAATCCCAAATTTGAGCAAGCGTTTCCTCGGGTAGTTGCGCATTCATGAAGAAAGTCACAGCCTGGTCCCCGGTGAGTTTGCCAAGCTTTGCGGAATCAACGGTTGAGAAGATACTATCGAATTGTGCTTTCTCGTGAGGAGTGATCAGCCAATCAGCACCGGTAGACTGTGCAGAAACGGGGGACCCAAAAGGCCTGTTGATAGGGCTCTGTGTCCGTTGTGGTCCAGTAAATTGCTTTGGAATTGCGGGCACCGGGGGAACATCAAGTCCAGGACGGGAACCAATGGAAGCACGGCTAGATCCCCTTCGCGCAGCGGCTTCATATAGGCCCGGCGGTAGGGTCTGAGGAATTCCTCTCATTGCACCTGATTTGTAGGAGGTCAAAAGGTGCATGGCAATGATGAACTCGGTCGCATCCAGGGCACCACGTTGCTTGGTGTCTGCGAGATTCCATATTCTGCCAAGGATTTCATTGGGCAGCCTTGCGCGTTCGAAAATTTGTTTAGCTATCTCGCCTATAATCATTTACATGGTTAGCTGAGATCTATCCGTTCTTGAAGTGTGGGCATTGCGTGCCTGAGAGAACACCACTCCTGGAGACGTCCGATTTCTCAAACAGCGACAAGAACTTATTCACATCATCTGGGTTCAACGGGGGAACACGGATTGATGCTCCAGGAGTTGGAGGAGGACTTGTTGCGCCTGCCTCACGAGTGGGGGCAGACGTATCGACTTGAATGCCATCGAACCTGGGTAGCGGCGCGGCTAAATTGGTCAAAATTGTAGTCAACATCATGCTCTCAGAAATTCTACAAGAATACAAACTAAACAGCAGCGAGTAACCCACGTTGTAAAGCCAATTCCTCTGACGGGGAACGGCCGGCTTGAGCGTGCCCGATCAACCGCAAGACAACACCGAACCCAGCGGGGGTCAGGAGACCGCGATTCTCCCTATCCGCAATTTGCCATATCTACAGCACACCCCAGATACTGTTAGCTAGGGTCCTTCCGTAGGGATACCAGGGGGTGTGCAGTGGAACTCGTTGTGCATCGACGTACCAAGCCGAGAGTGTCGGGGGCTAACTTGGTCTTTTCAAAGAATGGGACGGCGACTTCGCCAGTGATGACACCCAGATTAGTTGTGTCGGCAGCTTGGAAGAGCTGATAAAAAACGCGTTTTTCCTCAGGAGTCAGATTGAGGTTCGGGTGTCGTGCTGTTGGAAGTAAAAAGGAAACCCGTCAGTTCCGCTGTATCCATCGTATACGGGTGCACCCATCCCCTGAGAGCTTTCCCACCCGCATCTGAGTTGCGTCATTACTGGCAAGACTTACTGTTGTCAGCCATAGCTGTAATTCCGGAGGGACAAGCCTCCCCTCTTTCTAAGCAATCTTCCCGGGATGCTCGACAAGGGGTCTTCAACGTTTCAGGGTTGCCAACTTATCCAGAAGATGCCACGGGCATGGATGGTCAAAGCGCTGCCTTCTGGATGAGGTAACGTTGGACGGAACGGCGGAAATTAATGCCCCGATCGAGTTGCGATAGTAGAAAAAGATGGCACTTTCACTTTAGAACGGGGGGTTAAAGAATGGGACAAGTAAGAAAATATGGACGGGATAGGGTTGCCGAGAGCTTGCAACAAGCTGGAAGGGCAGCGTTCACTTAGAGGGGGGAGAAATGAGGGATTGGGTTCATTTACTAGTACTTCCGTAGCTTAGGCTTGGAGTCCGGGGGGTTTCTGCCGGGCGGTCAGACACCCTCAACCCAACTACTGATTAGTATGGAGCTTAAGGCAGCGACCCATGGTGGAGTCGCTTGCATGAAGGATACAGGGCAATGAACTTGCCTTAATTTACTCAGTCAGTGGGCTACTGTAAGTGACCAGTCTTGTCCCTGGTGGTCCTCGGTATACCAATACAGCTTTACTATTCAATCACACCTTTGCATTCTTAACCAATTCTACCGTGCAAGAGCTACATGTGGAAGGAGCGGTAAATTCATCGCTATTTCAGGGATATTAAAAATATATCAGACAAAGAAAACAAAGTCTGTGCTAATCCAAGCTTCTCTCTTATTTGCAGGCGGTTCAATCACTTAACCTTGGCCAACACCTGTCCCCAGCACTACAACTCGGAAACAATCGCTATCAGCGTCCGAAAACATGGTTGAGCGCAACCATGGTCGGAATGCTGACCGAGCGGTGTTTTAGACTTAGTACTCAGCCTCAACCTCTTCCTCCAGCGAGTCGCTGGCGACCTCCTCGTAATCACGCTCGAGGGCAGCCAAGTCCTCACGGGCCTCAGAGAATTCACCTTCCTCCATACCCTCACCAACGTACCAGTGAACGAAAGCACGCTTGGAGTACATGAGGTCGAACTTGTGGTCGAGAGCGGACCAGGCCTCGGAGATAGCGGTGGTGTTGGACAGCATGCAGCTATAACGGGTCAGATCTCTGACATTTTGCACGGGGGAGGAAGACAGGGAACTTACACAGCACGGCTGAGGTTGGCAAGGTCACCGTTAGGAACCTGCTTAGGGGGCTGGTAGCAGATACCGATCTTGAAGCCAGTAGGGCACCAGTCAACGAACTGGATGGTACGCTTGGTCTTGAGGGTAGCAACGGCGGCGTGGGTCTCCTTGGGCACAACATCACCACGGTAGAGCAAGCAGGTAGCCATGTACTTGCCATTGCGGGGATCACACTTGACCATCTGGTTGTTGGGCTCGAAGCAAGACATGGTGATCTCGTTGACGGAGTTGGCCTCGTGGGAGGCCTTGGCCGCGGAGATGACGGGAGCGTAGGCAACGAGAGGGAAGTGAATACGGGGGTAGGGGACCAGGTTGGTCTGGAACTCGTTGAGATCCACGTTCAGGGAACCATCGAAACGCAGGGAGGCGGTGATGGAGGAGACAACCTGAGCAATCAGGCGGTTCAGGTTCTCATAGCTGGGGCGCTCGATGCCAAGGTTGCGGCGGCAGATGTCGTAGATGGCTTCGTTGTCAACCATGAAACTGCAGTCGGAGTGCTCAAGGGTGGTGTGGGTAGTCAGGATGGAGTTGTAGGGCTCAACAACGGAGGTGGCGTTCTGGGGGGCAGGGTAGACGCAGAACTCCAGCTTGGACTTCTTGCCGTAGTCCACGGAGAGACGCTCCATCAGGAGAGCACCGAAACCGGAACCAGTACCACCACCGAAGGAGTGGAAGACGAGGAAGCCCTGGAGACCAGCGCAGTTGTCGGCCACACGGCGAACCTTATCGAGGACCTGGTCGATCATCTCCTTGCCAACGGTGTAGTGACCACGGGCATAGTTGTTTGAGGCATCCTCCTTGCCGGTGATCATGTTCTCGGGGTGGAAAAGGGTACGGTAGGTGCCAGTGCGGACCTCATCGACAACATTGGGTTCCAGATCGGCGTAGATGGTACGAGGAACATACTTGCCCTGACCTAGGACACGATGGCCTGTTAGAGAGTTCGGCGGCAAGATAACAAGTCAAGGCGACGTACCAGTTTCGGAGAAGAAAGTGCTGAAACCATGGTCAGGGTCTTCCTTCTTGCGTTCCTCGGTCAGGTAACCATCGGGCTATCGTATACCGATTAGTCTATCTGCCCGATTGAGATGAAGATGGATGGATTGTCATCGTGATCACGTACCTGGATGCCGTGCTCAAGGCAGTAGAGCTAGAGAACCATAGTGTTAGTTTGAGTGGTTACATTCCGATCACCTCTATCTTCTAGTATATTTCTATCTTCGTACCTCCCAGCAAGAATTGGCGATCTGGCAACCAGCCTGACCAACTGCACACGTAAAAACAATTAGTAACGGTCAACAGACCGACTCCCGTGGAGGAGGCGGTGTGAGGAAAAGATGAGAAAACACATACCGTTCAAACTAATAACTTCTCTCATCTTGTCGAGTCTAAAGGGGACGAATGTCGAAGTGACAAAGGAATTAAGATTGGAAGGAGGGGGGTGTGTGAAACGGAGTGGGTGGAATGTGGAAGGACTTTAGAGGGGGAAAAATGCCCTGATCTGTAAGGAAGTTTCAGGGGTAAGTAAACGAAAAAAACACCACCTGGGAGAAGAAACAAAAGAGAGGGAAAGGGGAACCGGTGGGAGGAAATTGGGGGAGGAGAACAAACCCTTGGGGTGATTGACGAGGAGAAAAATAGACTAGGGGGATCAATTAAACAATCGCTCAAGGCCCGAAAGATCGGTCAATTTGTTGTGGTCTTGCGATGCGCTGTCAACCCAAAAGCAGGACTTCCACCTTTTCGTTGTTGATCCATCCGTTGGGTCGCGTCGTCCACAACTCCTTTTCTGATTGGCCCTGCCCATTCCGTGACCGCCCTTCCAGCCCACCGCTGACTCAGCGATCCTTTTAGGTTTAGTCCACGGCAAGGGTCAATCACGTGTGAATGACGGCATGTCTTCCTGCAGCTGTATTGCATTGACTAGTATCCGAACAGCTTGCGACAGAGGTATGTACTATTGAAAGTACTCACGTCGATTGGAGCTCAGACAGATAGTGCTCTATTTCTCGTCACCGAGACGGCTACACAATGGTCTAATTGATAGTAAGTTTGTATTGGCACTGAATCCATCCCATCTAAGATCTTTAGGAATTTAACGTCTATATCAGATCTACCTCACCTACTGCATATATACATACAGCCAGTCTACCGTACCTGACTGCGTATGGATTAAAACCATGACCGTCTAGCAAAAGCATCAATCGAACATATTGAAATCGTTGTCATGATGCTACTCCAATACCTTTTCTTAATCTGCACCGTCGCGTTCCTCGCCGTCGCCAATGTCGAGAAAACGATCTTCATCGCTCCGCAACCCCTCACCATCCCCACGGTCGATCCTACCCTCGATGACCTAGGTCTAGATCGTCTCTCCCCCTCTAGTCCCGTTCTCCGAACCAGAATAAACGCTACATTTCCGACCAACGAGTCCCCGGGTACAGATTCATGGTATTTCCTCGAGAACCTGAACCCCGGCCAACGGTATGAGGTGCGGGTGTGTTGGTTGGCCACTGTACGTCCTTGTATACCCTCCGTCGATGTCCAGCAAGGCGATCAAAGAAAATTAGCTGACAAGCAGTCAAAGGAACCGACGGTCTTTACCTTAGCAACGCACACCCTTCCACAAGCCATTGATGATCCCGCCCTCTTCTCCTCGATCAGCCTGTATTCCCAAGCCCATCTCGCCTCCCCTCAGTCTAACGCTGTTCCTCGCAAATTGTCCTCGTTTCATGATCAAGCACCTACCTCTGATTCAGTGCTCTTCCTTCGTGTCACTGCGGCGGCGGACTACTTTTCTCTTAATAAGACACTAATGGAGAATGTCCCTCCGGTTGCAGCGGACATCATCCTCGATCCCTTTTTATGGAACATCTTCCCGCAGTCGCTGGTACCGACGGCATGTTATATATTTGTTGTTGGATGCTTAGCGGTGGTGATCGGATGGTGGGTGTTGGGAGAGCTGGGAAGGGTCGTTGATTACATGAACTCACAGCACCCGGATGATAAGAAAGATAAGTAATGAGCTAAGGTAGATAAATATATATATATATGTATTGGTCGTCTGTAAAATTCAGGAAGAACAATGGCAAAATGCTTGAATATCATCTGGCTCAATTTATGCAAACTCTAAGTTTTAAATGGCCTCATCTAGATGTATTACTTGCGTGGCGAGGGATTAACATAACATAATTTCAGAAACACATAAAAATCATGAGGGCATGAGGGAATGGGTCGTTATTTGGAAAGAACCAAAAGAAAAGGAAACGAAACAGCATAACAACTTGGGGAATATGTTTCGGGGAGGGTTGAAATGCTCAAAATAACAAATCTGTCAAGAATAGCCCTCTGTCATAAACGCCTGACATAAGAAGACAGAACATTAATCTTCGAAAAAGTGAAGGACAGCCCGAATACCCTTCGACCCTAGCCCATGAGGTGGATAGGCAATGTAAAGGGGATCGTCCTGTGCTCCCAGTTTCGCACGGAACTCGCTCTTGCGAACCAAATGGAACTGCTTCGCCAAGGTTTCATAGGTATGCTGCAGCATCTTCACCTTGGCTCCGTGCATATTGTGCCCCGGAGTAAGAGTGGTGGTGGCGCCAGCACCAAAAGTAAGCGACTTGACTCCAGACCGAGCCGCTGTCTGGATGGCGTGAGTAACGATATGCTCAATGACACCATTGGGAGACCCGGGGAAGTCGAAGCTGTATTTCACCTGCATGCCATGGGATGGGGATAGGGTGGCCAAGGCGACAAAGGCACAAATAGTACCTTCCTTGTCGACCGCATAGAAATACCAGCGATGGGCATGATCACGCCATGGATGAATCTCAGACAGGTGCACTTGAGTGCCTTTACGGTTGGACAGCCAGTCTTGGATGCGCTGGTCAATCTTCTCGCGGATGTTGTCCGGTACCATCTCACCCTGATTCATGCTCACGAGTTTGACCCCCTCGCTCTCCGAGTGTCGGATCTTCCGAGCAATTTCGCCATCTGAAGCAGCTTGGTTGCGGGACGGATCTACACGCTCCTCTGCGATGCAAGACAAACTACGCCAGCCAAGCTTCTCGCCCAGGATCGCCTCAACCTGAGGGGAACATAAGAGCCAAACGGGTTTATACTTGGTCTCCCGGCGCATCCATTGCAGGAACTGAGTGATCACGCGCGAATACTGCCGAGCGTCGCACAGAGGATCACCTGGGATCACTGCATAATTGCTGGTGCTAGGCACGTACGAGATTGCTGCGCCGGTCGCCATGTCACGCCAGATCTTGAATCGCTCATCTCCCCATGATGTAGAGGTCGCATCACCATAATTGGCGATGAGATGCTCTATCGGCTGCAGGTGGCTCTCATCGGGCGCCAAGTGACCTTTTCTGTCGCGGACCCAGGATGGTTCGACGGTCGAGGACTCTGGGTGCCGCAATTGCAAAGTTGGGGGCTTAGCGGGGAAACTCTTAGGATCACGATAGAAGAGAGAAGCGAGACGAATGTTGCCCAACTTGAGAAGAAGCATCAAGAAACGCTCCAGGCCCACGCCAGCCCCGGCGTGGGGAGGTGCGCCCCATCGGAAGCCTTCCATATATTCCTCCATGGTGTCAGGATTGATGCCCACACGGCGCATATTTTCCTCGAGCATATGGGGATCATGGATACGCTGACCGCCTGAGACGATCTCTTGGCCCCGAATAAAGATGTCAAAGGAGTTAGTGAAGCGGTTGTCATCAGGATCGGGCATCGTGTAGAAAGGACGTGCACCGATGGGGAACTTGTCCAGAATGTAGTAGTCCGTGCCGTACTTCTCCTTGACGAGCTCGCCGAGGCGAATCTCATCGCGAGTATGTAGGTCATCATCTACCGGCAAGAGATTTCCCTCCTCATCACGCCACCCGGAGTCGTTGAGCATCTTGATACCGTCGGAGAACCGGATGATTGGCGTTTCTTCGAGCCAAACGACGTCGTCCGACGGGAATTGTTGTTTCACAATCTCGATCTCGCGACGGAAGCGACCATAGACGCCTTTCAGGATACTCTTGATCACAGCATCTAGAACCTCCAGCATCTCATGGTAGTGCTCTTCAATTGCCATTTCAATATCCAGTCCAGTGTACTCTGTCAAATGGCGATGGGTGTTGGAATTCTCCGCGCGGAACACAGCGCCAATTTCATACACTCGACCGAAGTCCGCCGCGATGGCCATCTGTTTGGCCAACTGGGGGCTCTGAGCCAGGAAAGCATCACGACCAAAGTAATTTACCTCAAATACACTGGCTCCAGACTCAGTGGCGGACCCTTGCAGCTTGGGTGTATGAATCTCGATGAAATTCTGCTCATCAAGGGCGGTCCGGAACAGATTTCCCACCGCTGATTGAATGCGGAAGATTGATTGAGATGTGGGCGTACGCAAGTCCAGCAAACGGTTGGTTAGACGCGTGCGGTCAGGGATGTGACTACGCCGACCTTCAACGCGCTCTTCCTCGGGGGTCTGGATCTCGGCCTCATAGACGCTGAACGGGACCGGTTCGTCCCGCCGAACGACAACGTGAATCGCATCAATGGCCAGTTCAACATCATGAATGGTGCACCCTAGCACTGGCACCTCTGGGGCTTGAACCGTGCCACGAACCTGCACTATAGAGCCCACACGCAGGTGCTCGACCCATTGAACCATGGCGATGGAGCTCTTGCCGGGGGATTCATGCAAAACACCCTGAAAAGTGTAAAGCTGTTGGCGAAAAACAAGGAAAACCAATTTGGCACTCATGCGACGGATGATATGCAAACGCGCCGTGAAGAGGACCTCCTTGCCCACCGAGTCCGCCGAGATATCCTCAAACTTGGTCCGGAGCTCCCGCTGGCGAGAGCGCGACTGGAGGAGGGGCAGCTCGCCATAGCGAGCCTTCATCTCTGCAGTCTCTTCACGAGCGGCAGCTGCAACAGCCTCCTTGTGACGTTCAGATTCTTCAGAGTGATGCTCTTCGCTGAGACGAGAGCGCTGTTGTCGGCGCTGCTGACGCGCAAGGCGTTTCTGCTGGTTTTTGCTCATCGTCCCGGTAGTGGGGGACGAAGAGTCATCAGAAACATCATCCGAAGAAGAGGCATAGCCGCCACGATCCCGCAAGAATCCGCTCAGGATACTGCGTCGAGGGGACATTGACCCCGAACGCCTGCTGGGGGCGGGAGACGAGTCATTGGTATCAATTTTGTTGGGGACGATCTTGGAAAGGGCCCGTTTGATGGACATGATTACTGCGTTTGCGTAATGGACGACCGAATCATTCAGAAGAGTAAACTTTGACAAAGCCGCTTTACCCCGTTGAAGGAGGGGCACACAGCGGGACGGGTACGAGTCGGGGAGCCGATCTCTACGACGAGGGCCAGGGTCAATTGGAGAGTGTAAGATTTGTTGAAAAGCGCGGGACTCTTGCGGGGGATGTCAGAGAGTTAAATATCGAACTTAAAAAGAAGAAAAAGGGTTGAAAGGGGAGAAACGAGAAGAAAAGGTTGCATTTTGACTTTGTCAGGGTCCGGAACAAACGTGATGTCATCGGCTAGGGTACCTCGGAATCTTTCTCAGATTTCTCATAATGAACCCTTTCTTACCAAGCCAAGTTTCCATAGCGTTGGCGTCTAGAATGATCGGATTATGAGACAATTCCCATAGTTCCCTGTTTCTGATTGCCTCCCTCCGTTCTGTGACCCCTGGTGCCCTTATCAACCCGGACAAGTCGTCCTCCTCCGACTACCACTCTACATACAGACGTACATACGTACCTACATAGTACATACATTCTGGTGTCCCCATTCCCGGCTTGGCTTTTCCTTAGTTCCTCCATGATCCATTCAGGCCATTGATTACTATTCCCCAGTTCTTTTGACTTTCCCCATTTGCCTCCCACCAGAGTCCAAGTCAATTTTCTTCCTCCCGTAATCTTTCCGGCTCTTCGTATTCCGTGAATTGCGATCGTCTCTGTACTGATCTTAATCATTCATGGTCGTCTTTTCCTTCCCTTCTGATTCTCCAACCTCCACGCCTTAATAATCTGTGTTCGCCCCTTCGACAAGGGCTATATTCTGTTAGTCATGGCGTCGTCGCGATGGTGGCTTCTCGTGCAGGCCGTCTTTTGGCGGTTCCTCATGCGCATTGGCATGTTCATCCACCATATTTCGTTCCCACGGCCTCCTCGTCGCTCTTTCGTCCGATCCATCCCGTCCGGTTCGTCACGGATTGATTTGTACTTCTACTGTCCACCCGAGTACTCTCAAGATATTAAAGAAGGTCGCAGATTTCCAGTAGTGGTTAACTTTCATGGGGGTGGGTTCACCCTAGGATGTCCGACCGATGATAGTCGCTGGGCCCAGTCCGTCCTGGCGGAAGTGGGCGCCGTCATGGTCAGCGTCGGATACCGTCGAGCCCCCGAACATCCGTTTCCCGCCGCTGTAGATGACGGGGTGCGAGCGATCCAGTATCTCTCTGCCCATGCCATTGAGCTAGGGCTGGACGTCTCACGCATCGCTCTCAGCGGGTTTTCGGCTGGTGGCAATCTGGCGGTCACGGTACCTTTACGCCTCCGCAGTCTAATGTGTCAGGATCCCGCGACCCATGGCTGGACCGCGCAGGGTCTACCGAACAGCTTGTCGATGCTTCCGCCAGCGACGTCCATATCGTTGCTATCTTTTGCTGGTATCCCATCTTGGATTTCGAAGAATCCCGTGAGCTTCGGCGGAATGCGAGTATCATGCCCGATAAGACCCTCCCGGAGTTCTTCACCAATTTATTCGATGAGGCATATTTGCCCGATCTTGTGGACCGCCGGTCGCCGTATGCATCGCCCGTTCGGGCCGCGGATGACCTTCTCGCCGATGCCCTCCCCCATGACATCTTTCTGTACATCTGTGAATGGGACATGCTCCTCAATGAAGGCCAGCAATTCGTGCGTCGTTTACAAGATATTGGCAAGCATGTCCGCGCCATGATGATTGAGAAAGTACCGCATGCCTGGGACAAGTCTCCGAACCCGTGGCGTGATCAGGAACAGGTAGATATCCTCTATCGCGACGCTTGTGCCGACATGAAAGCCATCTTTAATGCGTAGACGTTACACCACAGTTTATATTGCTCATTTGGGCCTACCAGTGGCCTTGCTTTGCTTTTTTTTTGGATCTTGATAGATGTGCATAAACGGCGTTGGGTCAAGCGAGTCTGCGGTTTCAATAGTGTACAGTACTACGTTCAGTAACAATGAAGACAATCCATTCAAAACTATTAACGAAGTACTTGGACAGATCGCAAAGATATTTTCACGGGAGCTCAACCACTACATCATTGACCAGATACCGTCGCAGGCTTCCGCGCCGTCACCGCAATATACTTCCACCCACGCTGATAGTTGGCGACGATGGCGACTGTGTTGATGAAATAAGCTTCCAAGCCCAAAGCTAACACAATCATGGATGGGATGTACAGGAAATAAGCTAGAAACCGAATCATTGGTTTGACATTTTGCGAAATATCGCTCTCCTGAACATCCTCAAAGCCAGCCTTGTTCAGCATCCCAACCAAGCCTTTCTGTGGGCAAGCTTGTTCGCTTCGGTCCTCTGAGGGTGACGGCCCGAATTGTCCATTTGCCGCCTTTGAGATAGCGCCATGCAAGCGAACCTTGTCCATAGCCTCCTTTTCCGATTGGTTTGTTTGCTGAATATCGTCGCCACTCCAGTGGTCATATTCGTATAGGGCGATCCTGCCTCCGGGTTTGAGTGTTCGGTAAAACTCTGACAGGGCGCGGTTCAAGTCGGTCGCATGGACTAATGTCTCTATGGTGTAGATGCCGTCTAGGGAACCCTTTCCCACCGTTTGAAGATCATGGTAGTCACCTTGCTCGACCGTCAATGCATCCAAGGGTGTGACTGTGTCTGACTTGTGCTTGGCGTTCCAGTCAACTTTACCAATAGCCTCCAGGACGTTCTGTTGTGCTTGTTGGACGTGTTCTGGGAGAACATCGATGGCATGTACTTGCAGGCCCTTCTGCGCGAAATGGATCGCCACCTGGCCGTCTCCGCAACCGGCATCGAGAACTCGGGCACCCGGGCTCAAATGCAGTGATCGAAACACTTGATCTTCCATCGCAACAAGCGCCTGGTGGACCGGAAATGGCCACCAGACATCTGGGGAGTAGTAGCCTAGGTGGGCACGGCCGCCGTAGACGATCCAATTTCCGAGACGGGTTTCGAGGGAGCTGTAATACCGCTTGACGCCGTCCATAGTTAGGGTGTAAATACAGGAGTTCTGTCCACTCGACGTTGCTGCAAGAGCCAAACTAGAAAGTTGGGCACTCCTCCACCCATGCTTATATGCACATGTCCCATTGATATGAGCTTAAGCACTAAACCAATGGGGATACCAGCTTTGGTCGTCAGAGTTTGATTTCTCCAATGGTGGAATGCCATTCTGGCTCCCGGTTTGCTAGAAAGTCTGCAAAACTATATCCCTCTTTGTTTCGGTATTTTGAGATCCTTGTCGCATTGACGGGTCGTGGAGACCAGGCGGGCGGCCGACTTAGGTTTGTATTGTTCATTGAGCTGTTTGGATATTGTTCTTTTTGGCAACGAACTATCCATGGGTCCAGCCGTTGGATCGTCTTTGTGATTGGCATACTGTGTATTTGCCAAGAGCACCCATTTCTCGGCGACTCGTACTGAGGCCAGATTTGATAAGTTTTAGAAAGAGGTGTGGGCTAGACTACCGAGATAGTTTGTTGCCAAGCAAGCAAGCAATCGACGATCAGTGAATCGGGAGCATCAGTGCCCTTCCGGATTTGCCTCATGCGGAAAAACCAACTCAACATCAGCCTTTTCATACTTCGCTCGAAATTGCCCATCTGGTGCCCCAATTGCGGCCATGACTTGCTCTAACAGGCTAGGAGAATCGCATTCTATCATTACTATGTGGACTATTCCCGTAGTACTACACGCCATTTTAGACTACCAGATATCAGCACAGATTTATATAAACCGAGGTTATACCCCATCAATATGGTGCAATACATAGAGTATGGTCGGCTAGGGACAAAAGCTATCTCTAACGTGATGCTGCTGAAGTCTGAGGACAGCCTTCAGCGTTCAGTGGCGCACTTCTTCCTTGAACTGGAAGCCGCCAATTCTCTTGTCAACTAAAAATATATTCCGCTGGGGGTATTGTCAGAACATCTGGCTGGCTGGCATACCCTCCAATTGTATATTATCTCCTTCCATGATTCACCGACAAGATAGGTACTGACCACGTAGTTCCAGGCTCTACTTCAACAGTTTATGTGTCTGAAAGCTTATGGTACCCTCATCTGGATAAGTCGGATTCCAGCTGTATTGTGATAAGGCCCCAACGCCCATACAAAGCAGATCCAATCCGCTTCATCTTCGTCTTGGACAGCCACATAATCCTTAGATAACCTCCTCTCAATGCAACCTGTACTACGGGGCAATAGTAAAAGACTGCCTTTCTAGCCCACGAAAATACCCTCGATGCTCTCTTCCATCCAAACAGTCTACACATCCATAGCCTTCGTGATCCCTTAACCTAGATTGCGGGATGTATTAGTGTGAACATTTGCATCAATCTTAGAGTCCTTCCATATTTGTATATATACAGTATTCATTGGGAGAATGTACTACGCAGCTACAGAAGCACAGGTAGTATATTTCCCAAGAGTGAATTTCATCCTATACCATGCATTATCATACATTCACCAATCACATCATCATGCGTACCAAGTAGGTGGACCAAATCAAACAAGGCATGGTAGGTATCTCTCGCAAGATCAGGGAGAAAATGAGAAAAAAAATATCAACAGTTGAAATAACACAATGACGCTCCAGACGCCACGCTAACAGCAGCATAAAAAAACTTTTCTTTTTTGGAAAGAGTCGTTAAGCAACGCTCAAGAAAGGGGTATTGAGAACTGAAAAGGGGAGGGAAGAATGTAATTGTTTTCCTTCAAGGAGAACGGATTTACTCTTCATCAGTGCCCGTTTCGTCACTGAGATCATCGTCCGACTCGAAATCGTCAGCCTCACTATCGGATTCATCCTGGTCATCACCAGGGATACCGCGCCAGTGGATGTAGTCAGCTTCCACCCAGTGCCGGCTGCGGGGGAGCTGGTACGGGTCAAATGGGAAGTATGCATCGAGTTGATAACCGAGATCATCACCAGCACGAGTCTCTCGTTCGACTATGCTGAATCGCGGGTCTGCCAGGGCGGACAGATTCCGGAAAGATGTCATGCGGATTCGCTTATTCGTTTCAAGAATGCTGAACACGTACATCAAATTCAGGTGCTGGGACATCCGTGCGAACTCTGATACGATGGCGGGCGAGCACACCTTCAGCGGGTTCAGCTTGGAATAGATGGTCTGGTGGAGGGCTTCCTTCACCATTGGCGGGAAGGTGATGTCTTCTAGCTCAAGCTCATCTACTTGCTCGATGCTATCGCCCTCTGTTGCGGCAGTGGTCAGGTCCCGCCAGCGGAAGCAGAAAATGTAGAGTAAGGCCTGCGCGGTGGAGTAGAAGGGGCCATAGCGACGGAGATCAGGACCCCGGCAGGAAGGCTCGTAGAGGTCACGCAGATCCCGCAAGTGTCCGCCTAGCAGACCGAAGACATCTCGCACAATCTCACCAGAGATGTGTGCACCTCGGGCAACGAAACTGGCGAGGTATGCGGCGGCAGATTGACGTGTGATGGCTGGCTGCAGCTTATTGAAAACAATCTCGATGCATGCCGTGGTAAAGCGGTCAACAAGATCTGGGGACGACTGAGAGAAGTGGAAAAGGAGGAATTGGGAATGGCGTGAGCGGTAAGTCGGAAGGATAATGCTTTGAAAGTGGCTAAGTAGGAGATCGAGCGTATTCTCCTTGTCGTCCAAGGTGCCGGAGGCGAAGGTCGGCGTATAGTATTCAAACAGAGAATCAATCATGCCATCCAGCTTGAGAACGTTATCTTTTATCGTCTTAATCCGCCGAGACTCGGTATCTATCGAGTCATCGCTCACGACCGATGCATTGTCATCGTCATCGTCCTCACCAAAGACAATGGCCCCAGGAGAGACAGCATGCAGAACCTCCTCTTCCTCTTCATCATCAAGATCGTCCATGTCCACCTGAATCTGAACGTCGATCTTAACGATTTTTTCAGTGAGGAGAGCAAGGATGTCCGCCTGGAGTTCTGGGGTATAGCCAATTACTCTGATGAGGTTTTGCGTGTACGCAATGTTGGCCTTTGGAGAATCGGTATCAAAAGGAAACTGCATGGACAAGACGGGCGACAATGACCCGCTACCGGACGGGATCAAATGCACTATATGACGAAGAGCCATGTGGACCCGGGTGTAGATCTCCGGCACGAGGACGGGAGCATAGCCCGGCAGCTTGCCCGTGCCCTTGGGAAGCTCGCCTAGGTATGTGACGAGCATTTTGAGCACCGGTCCCAGATAGCTTCCCTGGGCGGCCGCAAGATTACCTAGGAAGCGAATATACAACTTAACGTAGGACTCGTCGCGCCCGAGCCATACACTGTTTAAAACAGCGTTGACCAGCCCGTTGCAGCTGCGATCCAAGGAAGCCACGTTTGACAGAAGGCCCAGAAGATGATATCTTAAAGTCGTGTGTGTAGGTACATCGTAGGAAAACATGCCATCCTCTTCCCCACGCCGGGGATCCACCGAGAAGATTTCTTTGATGCGGTCGTAGGCTTCACTGTCGGTGCCTGAGATATGCCGTTGAATAGCACGGCGCACCTCCTCGTGAACCACGGCCGCACTCTTCTCCGGGGCCCCGGTGTTCCCTTGCACCCTTTCATCGAACGAAACCATTTCAACCTCCTTGAACTGCACCCGAGCCCGCTTCCTCGGGCTGGGGAGCCCCTCGCCGTCGGAAGAACCAGAAGACGAGGGGGACAGGGAAAGATTCATATCCTCCATTTTATGTTTGATACCGGCCGTGGGGGTTTCCTTAGCAGTTTTCAAGATGGGAACAGGAGAAGACGTGGCTAGCATCTTGGAGCGGCTAGGTTGTCTAATTCCCGTTGCTGGGTTGCGCGAGGGCGTGGCGAGGGCGACCATGATAGGTCAGCAGGAATGTTCAGATATGCAGCTGGAAGGAAGGGAGACTTTGCTCAATGCTCGTCATTTATTGGACCCCAGAACTCTCGCTATAACACAAGCCGAGTATTGGAGAACAAGAGCACACGACACCGCCAGCGTGGTCAAACCTCGAATGTTTCGCTGATGCTACAGATGATAGGCGCACTGGGAGTTAATGGTGACCGAAGACAGCCCCATCTGTCATCTAACACACACAATATTGTAGCAAGCCGTGCATTAGACGTAAGCAGATGAGAAGGAGCTGGTCTTACGAGGGACACCGACAGAGGCGGAGAAGCATCCTGCTTGAAATTTTTCTTGTGGGGCATCAGTGGAGCTTATCCCCGTGACCAGCGCGTGACCGGCGCGTAACCGTGCACCACTCAGCGCCTGATTGGGCAATATGGAAGGCTTCCTAGTACCTACTAAGGAGTAGTAATGGCGTACTTTGTACTCAGGGTAGACTTGTAGATACGTGGTTTAGGTTTAAAACTGCAGGCATAGTCTCTAATCCTACTCGATTGAAAGCACAGAGATGAGACTCATCGTCCGTTCCTTCGATTTCGTGTACCATAACATAACCCATCACGAAAATACAATATGTAAATTGAAACATGGTCCACAAGATAATAGAAAAAAATCACACAAGGAACAGATCCTCTCCCAATGGTATAAAGCCGGTGAAAAAGCACACATAAACAGACGAATTCGTTAAAGAGCGAATATTAGTAGGTCATAACAGATGATGAGACAAAAATCCAGTTCTTTCCACTTCCGGTCGACGCCATCGAGCCGTTTCCGCATGACAATGAAGCTTCATAGCCACTGTCCGGAAGCAATTGGGCCCATTCGATCGTCAAAGATGCTTCCGTAAAGATCTTCAATTTCTACCAGGTATTCGTCCACGGTGAACTTCATCAGGCCTTTGTTCTGCAAAATAAGCTCCTCTTCATCGAGCACACGAGTGCCACCAAACTCTTCCACGACCTCATTCACTTGCTCCAGCTCCTTTCCAAAGGGGTGTGGTTCGGGGCTGGAGTATTCCTGGGCTGGGCGAACTGCAGGACTGCTGCGCACGGAATTTAATGGAGGAGGCGAGAGCCGTGAGATGGAGCGCTGACGAGCCAACTCTTGGTGGGAGCGCTTCGTATGGGAAAGCGCCCGCTTGGGAACCAAGGGCGCATCCGTAGATGATGCAGTCGATGTAGAGGATCGAGGATGGCTGGTAACAGTGGCTGAGCGCTTGGGGAAATATGACGATAGAGGGTTGGGCTCGACGGGAGAGTCGCTGGGTGTTGTGACGGGCGACCCGAAACTCTGATGCGCAAAAGATAATTCTGAGTCATCTGGAGATTGAAGAGATGACGTAGATGACGATCCCGCTGAATGAAGATCGGGCGCATTGTAAGCGAGCATATTCGTGGTGGACAGCAACTCCACTGGCGCTGAGATCTTGCCCCGATTGATGGTTCCAGCAGAGAATTTGACTTGGCCCTCCCGGTAGCATCGGTGCCGATACCTCGGGGCGCTTGTGGCGCTTGGTAAATGCTCGGGTCAGCGAGGACATGGTGGTTCCGAGAGTTTAAGCGATGCGATATAGTAGTCAATAACTTTCAACCAAGGAAGCGGGTTGAGGACCGTGATATAGGTTAATTGTATTGCAGCAGCTGTTTTTGATCAACTGTCACGTCAACTGTCACTCTTCCTTATCAAATAGTCCTCCTATTTTTAGTGCCTGCCAAACGTTCGTTTGCGGTACCGATAAAGAATGCGTGGTGGATGATTGCGGGGTTGGCCCCAGAAGGAATGGAAGGTCAGTGACTGGAATGTCCGCTATCAGATATGGACGGTGCGCTTTGATATAAGGTTCTTTTTTTAGTTGTTTTTCAGTCTCCGTTGCTCATCGAAGATCAAAGTTTCTGGATATTTCATTCAATGAAAGTTGAGGCGGAGATTCCTTTTTCTTGCACAGCAGAAAATCGGATGGTGGGAAGTCCGTCTCAAGTGGGTGGATTGCTCGACTCAAGGGGTGGAATAATTGCAGCAGCACTCTGTACTGGGTAAATCGGGGCGGACAACCAGGACGCGCCACGGGGTTTTAATAAGGAAGGGTAAAAAGTACCAAATCAAGGATGGAAGGAGGGAATCCAGGACAAGAGAATGGAATGAAAGAATAAGAAGTGAAATAATTGATCCAAGGCAAAAAATCCCCCAGGGAGGAATGGACCACGAAATGAAGAAAAGGAAGAAAAGAAAAGAGGCCAGTGAAGTATGTAATTAAACGAGAGGGGAAGAAGAAAAGGGAAGGTAGAAAAAGGCAGGGGCAGCGGCGAATGCCTTATGGGTGTGTTCCAGGCTTTTCGATCCACCAGGCTGATGGACACCCATTTAGAGTTTTACCTGCTTGTCCCTCTCAAGGTTATCCAGTCACCATCTGTTCGTCGGATGCTTCCCGCTTTTCCCACGGTTCGGTCAGTGACCTTTCTATGGTTCAAGCAGCCTGTTCCTTGGTGAACAATAGAAAAACTTTCGCCTTCTGTTAGGGACCCTGATTCTGGTGGTTTCTAATGCGTGAATTTCGGTCTTTTTCAGGTTCGAGAACCTATGTGTGATCCATGGGAAACCGCAAAGTGCCGATGTTGACCCAGAGTACGCCGTACGGAGTAAATATGGTATGTTTTCTCTTCCCCCCAGTACGGAAGTATCCCCCATAAGGAAGGGGCCCAAAAAATCAATCAATCTGTGTATCTATTAATGGAGAAGTGATTATCTCTGCTGACCTCAGGCAGACTTCTTTGCATGGTCCGGTCTTCCGACGGCCAAGACCACTTGATGTGACTATCCCACGCGGTTCCTTGCAACCTGCCATTCGGTAGATATGGTCGATGCGAAGCGCCGGGGCTGTCTCTCAGCTGCGTGGCACCTGTACGACGCAGAGTGATGGCCATTAAATTAAACCATAACCTAACCATTACTACTCAATACCCAGGTAACCTCTACGTTACCTCCTCCTGAATACCATCCCTCTCCAAGGAGAATAATTGTATCCTCCTTCGACCCGTGCCCTAGATACCAATATGAGACGGAAAGACCCCTGGTATCTCCGCCCTGAGACGAAAATCTTATGTCCCTGATTAATTTTTATTTTATTTCACCTCTCCAACGACGAAAAAAAGAGCAATCATAACGACCTAAGCACTATCGCACTGCAATGGCCAAGCGACGGTGCCGGAGTTGGTGTCAGGAACGGCAACGGAATGACCTCTCAGGAGCGCCATGTACCATCAGCAGTGGGGATGAAACAACTCTGCGGCCGCCGTGTCTCAGCGTATCGCCAGCCAACCAAAGTACTATTAGTGCTTGCATGACTGTGGAGTGTGTGATCTACGAAGTATGATAGGTAAACTTTCCCCCTGTGGTATATGATTGATCAGTCCAACATACTTCCCACTGTATGCTTTTAAGGTAGTATCAGTTTTCATTCATTCCTTTGTTTTCAGAGGGCCTATTTGTCGCACAAAAGCGTGTTGAGACTCCTGAGCCGATCTGAAATCTGATCCCGACAATGGGCTTTCGGTGTCAATGCGCGCGGGTCAACCCCACCCCGTGGGTAAACTTAATACACACAGTAAATTGTGGACTTCGTTTACAACTCTTTTTATTGTCACAAGGGCCAACAGAGAGCGGATATATCACCCGCCATGGAGGTCCTTCTGATTAACGAGTTACCATGTCAGGTTAGCCCCCACTGCTACTTTTCTCGTCTCTGTCTTTTTCTTTTTTATCTCTTTATATTTTTTCAGCCTTGCTTTTTCTTCCCATGTGGAATTTGCAGATAATCCTGGTCGTACATAATGAAAGAAAATAACAAAAGCAATAACTGATATTGTAATTCTACCTGTCACTTGCATATTGTGAATTGGTTAATTTTTTTTTCTTTGTTTCCACGCCTCCCGCATCACACTGTCCCATCTTCCCATCGCTAAAGCGATACTGTGACCTCCATCGCCAAATCCCGGGTCACTTGAGTAATTCCTGTCGGCTTTACTCTGGAAAATTGAATCTCCAAATTAAAAGGTGGTCCTGATTGGCTGGACGGGCCGTTTCACACTAGGACCGTTTTCGACCAGGATCTGGACGATCGTTGCCATGTACAGACATGCCCTCCGTTCTCATTTTCGATCACCATTCAGTTGCAATTTAAATCAAACCGGGTATCAACGTTTTCATTGCATGTCAGACGGAAGGCAAACAGGACTATACACACAGAACGGACAAAAAAGCTTTCTACACTGACGCAATGCGCATACAATGGCATCCTTGCTTAGGATATCTTTCCCCGTTTCTAGAACCTCAGTCTTCATCCATCGACTCCCAGCCATCCGCACCGCCGGCGGCCGCACCAACCTCCTGCGCGGCGTCCTCTTCATCTGACTCATTCTGATCCGCCTGCACACCCACTGTGCGCTCCTGCACCTCACCTTCCAGACTGGGCAGCCGCGACACGAAAGCCCGGCGGACTGCGGCGTTGGTGGAAGTATCCCAGATCTGTACGACGCCCTTGCTGCCGGCCACGGCCAGTCGGAAGCTGACCTCTGGATCGGGGGCGAATGTAGTCGAGAAAACTTTGCCCACCTCCAGCTTGCGTGAGACGACCATGCTAGGCTTGTCGTTCTCGACGTTCCACAGTTTAACCTGCTTGTCTGTGCTACCGGTGACGAGGAAACCCGGAATGGCGGAGTTAATGTCGAAAGCTGACACCGAGTCGTCGTGCGCCTGCAGGGACCACACGGGTTTCGAATCCTTAGGGTTGGCGGGGACGTTTCGCACATCGTAGCGATAGACCATACCGCCGTCTGTCGTCACGTAGAAGTAGTTGGGATCGTGCATATCCCAGCGTACGTTCTCGACATCTGTGTCCACACCCCACCGGGCCTTGGAGTCGGGGGCTCTCATGTCCGCGGCCACCACGGTGCGGTCGTAACTGCCACTCAGCAAGACGGTGGACTCCTTCGGGTGCCAGTCCAAGGAGCACACCTTGTCGGTGTGGTGGGTGTAGGACTTGGCGCATTTTGTGGTATTGAGATCCCAAAGTTTAACCGTTCGATCGGCCGAGGCGGAGGCAAGGAGATTGCGATGTTGCCGGTTCGCAGCCAGCGCGAGCACCGCGTCAACGTGGAACTCGTCGTTCGCCTTGGTCTTCTTCTTCTTTGGCTTCTTGGCTTCACCTTCACCACCCTGGCCCAGGATGGCGTTGGGGTACATGCAGTCGACAATGTCCAGATCCCAAATCTCGATATCGGGCTCCATCGTCCCAACAGCCACGAAGTTTCCTGTAGTGCGGCCCTCGGCGGTCTTGCCAACAGGCATGTCCAACCATTCAGTGCAGAGAGGAATGGCCGGCAGCATGATGTCATGGTGCACGTACAGATTGGCGTCCTGGTCCTCGTAGACGTAGACCTCAAGGTGTGCGACTTCATCCTCTACCTTACCCGCAAGCACCAAGTTATCGGTGGGAAGAATCTGCAGTTCCTCTCTCTCTTCATCATCCTCCTCCGGTGGCATCACCAGGTACGGATCCGCCTCGTTAGGCTGGTGGTAAGCAAGGGACTTGACATTGCCGAACATGGTAGTCTTCTCGCCATCCTCGTCGACCTCATCACTGTCGTAATGGTCGAGATCATATTCCTTCAAGTCATCGTCACTACAGCCAGGTCAGCTTCAAGCATCCAACCAACCCGCGCACGGCCAGAAAACACATAAACATACTCAGCATTGGCTGCCTCCGTCTTCTTTCCCGAATCCTCCTCCATAACATCCTTCTTGTCATCCTCCTCCATAGCCTCATCCTCCTCCTCATCCCCATCCCCATCCTGAGCAGCCTTCAGATCACTCTGAGCATCCTCAAGCTGCATCTTCGCGAGAGTCGATATCCGATTCATCTCCTCTTCATCAATCTCATACTTAGTCGGCATCTGGGCCGCGACACCCCGTCGCACCCAGGAAGTAGTTGTAATCATAGAAGACATCGTGAAAGGCAATTAAAAAGAAAAACCAGAATCGGAAATCGTCAAACTTTTAAGGTCGTAAAGATGCGAGCAAATCTATTCAATAGAGAAAATATTCAAAAAAAAACTTTTATCTTTGAAATTCCGTAAAAGAATCATTAAATTGACCTGATCAAACCAGTGTCAATATGATCCACAAGAAGAAGAGTCTTGTGGATTGCGATAGTTAGATAGAGCGTCAACGCTGGTTGCTCTTTTTTCTTTTTTTTTCTTGATGGCCCCTCAGTTTCCGCCCGGCAGAACTTCGCTCATGGCTTCACCGCCCGGGATATGGATTCGGAGATTTCTCGTATGCGCCGCTTTGATGATCTATAATTCTACGTTGGGTTTATCTTGCAACTTTTGGGGGAAATCAGAACCTCTCTTATTTTAGAAATCTACGGAAAGGAAAACTAGATCCAAGATGCATTCCCACCTCCACACACCCTACAATGCCAGTCCGTCACTCCCCCATTCCTTCCCTTACGACCAACCCCCAAACTAACTTGAATTGAATGACAGATTGCGAAGCAATCATGACGGCGTTGGACGAATGCCACGCCAAGGGCTTCCTGCACAAGGCCCTCGGAAACTGCAACGATATAAAGCGCGACGTGAACAAGTGTCTGGCCGCGGAGCGGTACGAGCGGGCCAAGCGGAACCGCGATGCGGCGAGGGAGAACCGGAAGCGAATCGAGAAGATCTGGGCGGATGAGAAGGCTTTTGAGCAGGGATTCTCGTCTACGCCTCGGGTGTTGGGGCTGAGAAGAAGGATTAGGTTTGGTTGGTGATGGTGGAGGGCTGTATTGTATGTTGATTGATTGCATTGCTGTGTTGGATGGCGGATGGCGTTTTGGGATCTTCTCTTCTCTTCTTTGTTCTTTTCTTTCCCTCTCTTTTGGGTCTATGAGTGAGTTGTATGATTAGATGGGGGTGTGGACTATGATGGGAATGAATGGGTGGATTTACATCGATTGTGTTCATTGGAATATACACTGGGTTAAACTGATGTAATTGTCTTTTGCCCAACCGGAACGCCATACCATGAATAACGATATCTTTTTCATCAACAAGCAAGCACGCAGGTGGAAACTGCTCACTCCTCCATCGTGACAGCAGGAGCCGCATCGCCTCCATCCTCGCCTTCATTTTTAGCGCCGCGATTATGATGACGTCTCCTCCGCTTCGGCTTGGGCGCAGAATCACCATCTTCCGTCCTCTCCGTAGACTCCTTACCCTCTCCATCCTCCGTGGCCTGCCTCTTCTTCGCAGGCCTATCCGACTCAGACTCCCTCTTCTTCGGCTTCTTAACACTCAAAGGATTCGGGCCCTTCACCTTCTTAAATCCCTTCTTCTTCTTCTCCCCATCTCCACTCTTCTTCGGAGCCGCATCATCGTTCAACCCAGCCCTAAACTTCCCACTCTCATACCCATCCCGCAACTCCTCGCTCAACGAACTCATCGGCTCCAAAACCATAACAGACCGCTTCACATAAACAATTGGCACACCGGGGATAGCTCGCGCAGCGCTCCTAAACATCCGCGACTTTCTGAGCGCAACCTCGGCCTCATCGACACCGCGCTTCCGCTTCTTGTCGTTCTGCGACGAAGCCTTGGGCGTCGCCGGGTCCGCCGTAGCGAGGATATAATGCTCCTTGTTCCGCTTGACGTCTGCGGACGGCGAAAGAAGAGAAAGCAGGCACTCTGTTTCGTCGATAGGGGAGGCGTCTTCGTTGTGGGAGCAGTGGCGCAATGGGAGGACGGTGGGCGGGGGGAGTTGTGCGGGACGGACGGGGTTGTTGGTGCGAGGGTTGATGGGTTGGTTGGCCATGATGGCTGCTAGTGAGCATTTTGTGAGGACTATATATCATGTCTTGTTAGTGATTATCTTAAGGACATGACCGGTGTGTTATTGGTCTTTGTGGCTTGGTAGGTGGGGTGTGGTTGAGACGTACGAGGCTTGACTTTGCCCTGCAGTGTGCGCTCGAGGTAAGGGAGTAGCTCCATCTTGAAGGAGTGTACGGCATTGAGGAAGTTGGAGTCCACTGTATTCATTTGTTAGGCGACTTTCATTCTGGGATGCGCTTGGTTGCGGCTTACCTAGGACTTGGTATGGTTCGCGGAAACCGAATGCGAGCTCATATTGATGCATGAGCTTGCGGTACTTCTTTGAGCGTTTGGCCCTCATTTTCACGGGTAGGTGGCGATGAGGGAATTAAGAGTGAGAGTGTTGGGTGGGAGCTGTGTTGGTGATTGCGTCGATTGATTTTCTTAGATCGAAACTTTTTTTTCTGATTTTGCCGGGCGGAATGTCGCTACTTTGGATGTGGTCCGTGCGTTATCTAGATTTGGGGGAGTTTTTACGATACTATGACAAAATTGATAGATTGGAAATCTAGACTGAATATGAGTACTCGAGAAATAAGGAGATATAAAGAAGAAGAAGAAGAACAACGGCAGTATTATCTAATTACATGAATCGTAGTTTCAAAATAAATTAACCATAAGCAAATCATTCCCCGCCGGCTATTGACTTGCCATGGTTGATGTGCATATATGTCCATAACCTCGTGGCTTCGGCATTCATGTGCATGCCTTCTATAGTAACGCTTTTAATGTCGAGTGCGCAGTGCTTGGATGCTTGGGCGCCTGGTGCGACATGATACGGTTCAGCGTCAACTCGCAGGTGGGAAGGTCAGGAGTAGCTCCCGGTTCTAATAACGTATCGTAGTCCAACCCTCTAGGAACCGATATATGGCGTCGGACGCGTCAGGATAAAACCTGCAGGTGATATGTTTCTAGATGTCGTCTGGTAGTTTGATTGAAGCTTCAAAGCCTATTGCGTGCGTCCGGCTCAAGAAGCCCTCCTCTTGCAGGAACCAACCACCACGCTAATGTCATCCATTTTCCCTATTGCAAGTCAATCAGCTGCTCACTATATTGCAGGGAGTCTACTTACCCCCCTCAATAGCGAGACCTTCTTCAATTGCCTTCTCCATAAATGGGCTCTCGGCGAACGGATCCTGGGCAATAGCCAGAGCGGATTTGAGCAGCTCGCGCGCCACAAAGACCATGCGTTCTTCTGCCAGCACCTCCGGGGGAGCCCACTCAAGGTCTGTATTGTCATACCGTCCCTGGTTCCACTTCTTGATGCTATCAAGCGTGATGGACAATATTTCATGTTCCCAAAGATTGTCTAGAACGCCGTCGGACACGGCAAGTACGACATCCTCCTCCTCCAAATCCACTTGAGACATCACTGCATCCTTCCGCGGTGTGTCCACGCTGTTGGTCCCCAGCTGCATCGGGCAGTCGAACCAATGCCATTGTTCCTTGGTCCGAAACAGGATCTTCTCCTCGCTTGGACGGATAACCATCAACTTGCAATCGCCTACATTGGTCACGTAAAGTAAAGGCTTCTCGTTTCCCGTATCATCGCAGGTCCAATGTAAGATCGCAGTGACGGAGGTCGTTGTTCCGTACCATTCGTTAGGGTCGGTCGTTGCCCTGATGGTTTCTTCGTAAGCACGTTGGAGGTACTCGACCGGATCCAGCGGCGCATCACTATCAACTCCCCGTTCGACTTCTAGAGCCCAGAAATGCAGTAAAAGCCTGGACCAGAGTCTATCCGAGCATCAAAATGAGCATGACTCATCCCCTAAGAGACCCAACAGTAAAGGAAGCAGAAACTCACGCAGCATGACCTCGTGGCTTGGTAGCCCACGCCCCCACGCCATCGTCGACCCCGAGGAAATTATCCGCAACCAAAACGGCATCGTCGCCGTTGTTCAGCCCCCTGACTAGTTCGCCCTTGACGGATAATCTCTTATCCTGACTGTGGTAGTGGGTAGTCAACGGGTCGGAAAAGGACGAGGACGGCGGGGACAGGAACGGTGGGGGGAAGGGGCGCGACGGCCGTTTGGCGCAGAGCGCATACCCCGTCTGGAAGCAGAATGGAGATTTCCTAGATCCGGAACTGGGGAACGGAGGAGGGCGATCCGGCACGGGAGTGGTGATGCCGTAGGACGGCCACGCAGCACGGCTATACCGTCGCACCCCGGTTCTGGGTCTTCTGAAGTTTGCGATCCACTGTGGATTTCGCGGCCACGGAGATGCAAAGGAGGATATTAATACAGTCGCCGAAGTCGATACGTTTTTGGGCACCATGCCCGCTAGAACGGTTTTCTTTTTTGTGGTAGAAGAATAAACAAGTTGCACGGGAGTCTTGACTCCTCACTCCGCGCACGATTTACCTTGAGGTAATTTATTTTTCTTTCCTCTTCTTCCCGGTTTGCTGGGACAATACCATGCTGGGATTATCGCGATAGTAGCGGTGGAATGATCAGCTTTTTTCTGGATCACAGGTTACGTTTGTTGAGCCAGTAAGCATTCAGGCACATGGCATGCTGTGACTAATAATAACCCTTCAGCTTAGCCATTTAGTTCAGTCAAAAGTTTGGCTTTTCTGTTGGTGTTGGGACGTTTTTTATTTCCTTACATGTTCCGAGTGTTACCGCGTACATTACATCATAGGGCAAGGTACGGTCAAGGTACAGCGCATCAGATTACAAGAATAGTATCTTTGGGCCAAATGGGGGCCGCTAAAGCAGCTTGTAGTTAGTTACATCTCCCTGATCGTCATCAATCGAGTCGAATGATGCTGTGGATCGCCCTACTATCACCCAATCTGTAGAAGAACCTGGCCTCATATCATCCCATATCCCCCTCTTCTTCCGCTCCCCGAAACAATCAATGAGTATCATCCCATATCAGAGCTTCGATCCTGACTCGAGGACTTCACCCCGTTAGCCTTGCGGGGCGTTCGGCGCTGGGCTTCGATCTCACTGTCCACTAGAAGAAACGCCCGGTCCAGCTCCAACGCGATCTCGATATCATCAATGTCTCGTTTAATTAATGAAGCGCATTCGAAGATCGCCTTTGCAAGATTGCTGCATCGGGTAGCGAAGTCGCGTGTTCCCGGGGCCTTGCGATGTTTCGCAAGCATTATCTGCATCATACGGTCTGCGCAGGGACAGGGACGTTCGGGGTCCGAAGTACATTCCCAGGAACAGATGCACGATGAGCGACAGATGCATTTTCTCTCCTTCATGTAGTCGCTCGGGAGACGTCGCTCGTCCACGCGCCTGACGTCTCCGATGCCTTTGCCTTCCATCTTGGCTAAAGCTGCCTGGCGATGGTCTTTGACGAGCTCCCGCTCCCAAAGTTCCGGATCGACACTGTCGCGGTCAACGAATGGAAGATCCGAACCAGTAACTGTCAATACAGCCTCCGGTTTGGGTATAAAAGAAAGGTACTTCTCGGACTGGACTGTGAGGATCTCCTCCGGCGGTATTTGATAAAGGAAGGTGTCGTGGTTCCACTTGGAACGGAACTCGGATGAGGTGTCGCTCACAATTCCCATAGTATAACGGCGGTATCCGAGGAGATCGTCGAGGAAGAACTCTGTGCCAATCGCCCTCTCCATGGCACGGCGGATGAATTCATCCTGGTGAACTCTGATGAGATTCACATTGACATGGTTGCAAACGGTTGGCGCTTCGAGGGTGTCTTTGCAGTGCGCGAGGATCTTCAGCAAATGATCGGGCTCTGGGAGAGTGAACCCATCCTTGCGGGATGTGCGTCGGAGTTCCAAGTTGAAGTAAGTTGACAAGTCGACGTTCGCTATCTCCATTATCAGCCTCGCATATACGGAATAATAAAGACTTTCAGCGGCCTCAATAAGCTCAGTAATCGAGTTGGACGTCACAATTTCCTCCGCACGTCTGATATGGGCCGGAACACTGTCAGGGATGTCTTCTACCTATGGCTGCAGTCAGTTCAAATCCCCTGCGACAGAGGATAGCCAGATTGATCGCCGAGCGCATGGCCGGCCACGTACCTCGATCCCATAGTACCTGAGTATTGTGACGATGATCTTAGCGACGGTGTAGACTTTGGAAAAGACGGACAGCACGCTGTGGAGCCAGTCGGATGCATCGTCATCAATAGCACCTTCGAGGGCCTTGACAGCTTCAGAAAATATGTTCCACTCGGGAGAACTAATCGTATAGGGCAGGGCAGGGCGCGGAATTGGCGCCATGAGCTTGCACCTTGTCAGTTCCCACACAGTAAGTCAGGTTTCAGGATAGCTGACTTACAGCGGATGAATATGAAGCCTCTGTGCTGTCGGATTGGCGGTAGAGTAAAGCCTCGCGGCGTCTGTTTTCTTGCTCTAACAGAGCCTGGGAGTACATGTAAAAGCCATCGGTATGTTCGCTGGTAGTGGAGGACTCGAATGACAGAAACGTGTTGCGCTCATCCGATCGCGATCGCGATGCTCGCCTGGGGAAGATCTTGTTCAGAGCAGAGTCCCAGAAATGGGATGCAGACCTGTATCGCTTCATACTGGTGACTCGGTATTCTGAGAAGGGTTCATTTGGCAATGCATCGACGTGAGGTTAGGTTTGAAGAGAATCATCCGAAGATAAGGTGAGAAGATATCCAGAAGCGGTAGAAGGCAAGATGCGGAGTGAAGGGATCCATACTCTAGACAGTGAATGAATGTCTCAAACATTGTCAGTGGAGAGGGAGAGATAGTGGTTGGTGTTACTGTCCATTTGGAGGGGTGAAAGCGTGAATACGGAGGGTGTGTCAGAGAAAAAAGATAACAGCTTGAACTCATGTTCTTTGGCTGTTCCTGCATCTTGTGGTGCTCGGCTTTCGCTTCCATGTCTGCTCATTCTAGGACGTATAGACAGAAATCAAAGGTGAGTATTAAACTCTCTGATCTTTGCACTATCCAAGGAAGCCGAGAATCTCAAGCCGTCTCCATGAAACAAACAATGCCATTATCTACTTATAGATGTTTGCCATCTCACCAACACTGAACCCCCAGCTGTGCAACACAGCAGGGCTATCCACAACCCATAGAATCTTCACGAATGTCGTACACATTACAGAGACTCTAATACACATCATACACTCTTTGCTATGCTGCTGTGTCTCCTTGAACTGATTGGATAGCAGAGCACTATGCTTGTCAATAGGACTACATATCTATGAATTGCCATGAGTTTCAGCCCACCGCGTAACAACTAGAAATAGCGCCAACGAGTGTGGAGGTTGCCACGTAGCTCATAGGGTACAACTGCTCGAGTACAACACACAGGATTCAGTACTGAAGTTTATTCCATAGAGACGATAATAGTGACATATACGAAAAGAGATATCAAGTATTGATTACATTAGGGTAAAGATAAGAACGGTTCTATCTGTCAATCGTCAAAAGCCATGCTGTTGCTGAATGAAACGCCGTGGTTCTGGGTGACCATGAATGCAACGACTCCGGGAGAGAAATGCTTAGAAAGAAGTGGGTATGTGTGAATGAATGAGGGAAGGAACAAATACAAAATGAGACATCATCACGTCGTAAATACCAGAATCAGACAGGCAAGTAGAAAACTACAGAAAGGTAGGATCAACCTCGATAGGGGTATCCTCTTCATAGTTATAGAACGGCAACGTAATATCAGGGATTTTCCAGATTAATTTGTTTGCCCGTTCAACATACCCAGACGGAATATTCATGCATTTGCTGAAGGAGAGGGACTTCAGGAGCCATGTGCTGTTAGCCTGCTATTGCAACTAGTACTCATCAGGATGGACTTGACACTCACTTTCAGATTCCTCAAGCCTCTCACCCATTCAAGGCCACTATCACAGGCTTCATCTGCAAAGCCCTCATAGTCATCAACAGGATGTGTGAGGATCTCGTGGCAGTTCTCCAACCAGAGAACCTCAAGTCTATCCCCCGGTGCATAGCCGTTATCTGTTTCTGCAGGGTCGTCCGGATCTTGTTCAATGCCTCCCAACCAATTCAAGAAATCTGGCTGTGCACCATGGCAGGTTTTCAATTTCAACACTGTAAGATTAGGGTTTTTCTTCACGAGCATCGTCAACTGCCACGGTGTAATGCCGGTGCGCTCCAGTATCAAGGTCTGCAACCCGGAAACACCGATATGCTTGTACTGTCCTATTCCAATGAGAAGGTTCCACGCAATGCTGCATGGAGCCGGATACCGCCAGGTACTCGGCTTGATATGGCCATCTCTGATGTGCTGATGTTCAAAGCGAAGCGCCAGGTGGCGCAACCCATACTGACATCTGGTACCTAGTGCCATTGCGCTCTCGATGTCGATATCGTACGCCATGAACTCGAGCTTTACAAGTGAAGGCCCGTACCGATTCACTACTCTAGAGAAGATTCGGTTCTGAGTTCGAACTATGTGTTCCTGCATCATCGACGGATCCCTCGGACATCGGAGTTTTGCATCCTTCGTCTTACTTAGAAGTTTAGAAGGCAGCGTCGGTTTTATAGACTTGACTTTCGGCCGGATAATGGAGATAGTGTAATCAGAACCGACCTCCCTTTCGACGGGAAAGGCTGTCCCCAGTTCTTCCCCCAGTTGATCTGCCTTGATCCAGCCCGCTTGGAGACAAGATATTATGGAATGGGTTCGCTTCTCGAAGACCCCCAGTCGTAGACATCGGAGGCAGAGAATGTGCGATCGGTGATTGGTATGACACGTCTCCCCAAAAGCCAGCACTGACTCAAAAGGCAGGTACGAAAGAATCTGAAGGACTATCTCCAGGGGGAGAGAACTGAGTCTGTCAGACATGGTGGGCTTGTATGGTGACTTCCAAATAGTTGGGTATGACTCGGGCACTTGTTCTCTTAGACGATACGAAACATTAGTCACTTAACTTCTGCTGATCTTAAAGGCGTCCTGATAGGCAAAAGAAAAGGAGAGATAAAAGTTCAAAGAAGGAAAGAGGGTCTGGGAGGTAGGGAGGTTCGCAAGCCTGCCTTGGTCAATGACAGGAGCGTTCGAACATCGCAAAGAGATCAACGATGGAAAAATGAAGGGGGCTATGATAGGTTATTCTAAGAGTGCAAAGCCATTAAGTGAAGCAGGCATGATCTATCAAATGCTTGGTGTGAAGAGATATCAATTCCCTATCGTCGTATGCTTTCAAGGGATAAGAGCTGCTTAGTTGGCAACAGCGGTGTTGCAGGGGGGAAATGAAATAGAATAGAATAAAATAAAATTAAGAACAACGTAAAATGGAAGAAAAGTACATGAAGGATTATAAGGAGTACATATATTAAATTATGTTAAATCAGGTATTTCTCAAAGCCAAAAGGGAATCAAGGAAACATTGGAGACATGAATGTCTGTCATCGCGCCAGAGAAGAAAACACAACTTACAGGTCAACCAATTGTGATATGGCCTGAATTGTACAATTGAATATGCCGAGTTGTATTATCTATTGTCATTCCAAGGGTGAAATGCAGTAAATCCCAATGCCGTCCATGCAGGGAAGAAAGTTTGATGAGGCAGCGCAAACTTGAGGTAAGTGTAGCCCGAAGAGAGAATGCGCGGTGGATCAACTTCAGGTTAAGTGATGTCAAGTAGCCGCTGGACATTGGAATCCATAGGGATAAATCGTCCCCAGTCAATCTTACTTATGGGCTGGCCACATGAACTCCCAACTTGGCCGCATACCGTGATCGACTTCCCGAACCCCTGCAATGTCATTCACTTCCCACAGGTGAAAAATAATACCTCAAAGGTCAAGTAGAAAGCAAGTATGCGGGAGACAGCGGATTTGGGGCAAAGAAATTCCCTGGGGTTGGTGATTGGGTGCCACCAAAGTTGTTCGTGGTGGTTGCGTGCTGGATAAACACCCGTATGAATCAGTGGACGTACAGGAGTCTTTTAAAGAGACAGAGTAACATCCTGCGAGCCTTGGGGTGGTATTTTTGTTTTATTTGCTTGCTTTCTTTTTTCCTTTCCCCGCTAGACCCATAATTAATTTTTTCTCCATTTTCTTCTTCTTTTTCTTTCTTTCTTTTTTGTTAAAATGACTTTTTGTAGTAAGCTTCTTGGGACGCCAAGGAGAACCGATCCTGACTGTCGGAATTAGAAAAAGCAATTATAATGTGTTATTGACTTTTTCCCACCGCATGGAGCCTTTGTAATAGGTTACAGAAGGTTCAAGTCAGCCGCGTTAAGATCTCACCTTCTGGACACCGCTGAGGACCACAAGCATTCCAGAGTTGGACAGAGCTATACTCGTCTAGGGAAAAGGATGTATCCGCCGTTCAGCCCTCCTTGCAGCGGGGGAGGTGACACACGACCAGATCCCCGGTACCATCCATCCAATTGAGGTCTCCCAGCTGATCCGATATAGTAAGACGGGGTGATCATTCTGCGTATTCACTATTCACTAGTTGTCGCACCGCCAGGGGGGGTTGGTTACACTTCCCCATTTTCAGACGTCCCGACGATCCGTTATTGGCCCCCAAGAGGTCTTTGCTTTTTGCTAGCTGAGAAGAGGCCCGAGCTGATTGCACCGGTTCTGCGGTTAGTGACACCGAGGGTGCGGTCACTGTTGTAACACGAGTCATGCCCCGCGCGCTCTGGTCGAATCCCGAGCCTCCGTAAGGTTGAGTGCTCCAGGCGCCATGCAAGTTCTCCCAGAGGGAAGGGTCAAAAAAGTCAAAATGATTACAACGAAGGAAATGGAAGGGGTAGAACATTGAAACGATCGTCACCGGCTGGATGGTTTGTGTTTGTTGGGAGGGGCCTGGGGCAGACGTAGACGGCGGTGAAGAAGTGATACATCACAATGGGTCTATATCCACTGCAATTTTGCCAGTCGAGACACGTCCTTCTCTTCACCATTCTCTTTAGGCGGTAAGTTTCGTTGCTTTTTCTTCTCCTGTCGGAGCTCGGTCCCCCAATCTACTCTGGAGCATGTAGATTTCATTGAATTAATCATCCATGGGCTGCATCGCATCAGTCCACGATCTCTACCCGCAATAGCTCCCAAATGCGATCTGCAGGGATGCAATCGAGATTGTCATCGTTTCACTTCACGGGTGTTGCCTGTCCGGCAGATATTCATTAGGTCAGACGGCAACTTGCAGGAGTTCTGTCCTCGGCCGAGTGAAGCAAACACTGTGTGTAACAATCTTGAAATTAACGTGAGTGGATTGACAGCTGAGTGAGAAGAGCCCGCAGGAAAAACTTTCTCTATTCCTTGCCTCATAACACTTGAATTCGTCTATATACATTCATAGTTTTGCATGGAAATGGGACAGTCAATCGCCTAATGACAACGACCATTGTCGCCACAACCCTTCCTGATCACCTCCGGAGCCTGCGACGTATCTAGCCTGCAGAAGCAAGATGCCTTGATAGGGATATCTGCCACAGCCAGCGCCAGCTTTAGTGTAGGCTCGATCATAGCCGCCTGTTCCGTCTTCCCCAGCCGCACCAAGCATTCATGGTAGCCCTGAAGGGACCAGACATTGTTCGGGTGCCGCCGGGGCCGGATGAGAGTGTTATCCAGCCCAAGGTCAGCCCGATAGACACTCTCAGCCTTCTCGATTTGACCCTGTTCCAACATAAGAGCAGCGTAGGCATGTCGAGTAGGTTGCATCCAGGCCCAGGGCTCACTGTACGGAAGCCTATCATCCAGCTCGATCGATTTGCGAAGGCTGTTGAACGCCTGGTCGTACTCTCCGCGACGGTATTCGATTTCTCCGTCGAGCATGGCAGATGCCACAGCTAAGAGATCGGCGCACTTGCTATTATATGCCCGACGAGTCTCTGGCACACGTGTCCGAGCTTGTTGGAATAGTTCCCGTTCTTGTTCTGCTTCGCTAACTCGTCCCGTCGCTGCATATGCGACTCCCTTGGCATAATGAACCATGGCCGTTTTGACCGTGTATAGCTCTTGGTCATGGGGCAGTTCCATCTGAATAATCTCTTCCCACATACCAAAGCGCACCATGACATGCACGCGCACGGTCATAAAATTCTCCAGCCAGTCTGCCATGGGAGGGGATTTCATGCGGAGTACCTCCTCTGGAACAGACGCCTCCATACGATCAACGGCATCCATGGCAGTTTTGAGCTTTCCAGCGAACATAGCAGCATAGATCAGCGAGTGGTAATCATGGAGACGGTAGAACGTGTAGAAATTGACGGCCCCTGCGCGACGCAGGAATTTGTCATCCGCGAGGGTTGAGTTATAGTTAGACGCGATGGAACGGCGCCAGTCACCAACCAAGATATCTAGATGAGTAGGCATGTGGTGTAGGTGACCAGCATCCGGAACTAGGTCACGTAAATGGTCGCCAGCGTTCATGCCCAGCTCGGGGGTGGGAGACATCTCAATGTAGTGGATGTACAGGTGCAGAAGACCGGGATGTTGATAAGCACCGTCTTGCTCTAATGCCCGTTCTAGCACTCGTTGTACGTCGGCTGTCGGGGCACCCTTGACAGGCTGGCCTGTAAACAGATCCCACAGGGCCCACGGAGTCAGATTCATCAGCGCATCCGCATATAGCACTGCGATATCCAGGTCGCTGCCGTACTTTTCGTACGCTAATTTCATGGCGGCAGCGTATTCTGCGCTCGGCACTGAGTAGTCGGCCAACGGGGTTTCACTGGGGTAGCGCAGTGTAATGGCGTCGGCGAGCGCCTGCTCCCAGGGCGCGGCATGGACTGATAACTCCTTTGCCCGCTGCGATGCGGCAAAGGCACGTCGTAAGCAAACAGCTAAGTCTTGCGGATCAAACCGATCCCAACCTTTATTGTAATTGGGCCCCAGTGCATACGCCAATCCCCAGTGGGCCATTGTACATGAAGGATCATGGGCAATTGCCTGTTCAAAGCAGTAGGCACCTTCGATATGATTGAAGGCATAGCACCAGGTCAGTCCACGATTGAACCATGTTTGTGTATCTGCGCTGGTCGTGGTGATGGTGTGTCCAAAAGATCCAAGATCATAATATTCAGCACTTGCCGGTACAGCAGGAGAATTTTCGGCAGAGCCCATTATGATTTGATGAAGAGAACGAAAAAAAATGAAAGAGATGAAGGAAATAAACACACTGTACAACAACTCGCAAAGATGAGGAGGGGAGAGGGGAACCTCGGAGTCCTTTTATAGCAGCATTAGACGCTACCCTATATCGTCATACCACTTCCCATGTGCAGATTGGCGACATACTGCTCCAGCCCATGGATCGGTGTTTGGTTGGAAATGGAGCCAGGTAATGGATATGATTCGTTACGATCCCCAAGCCCACCATAGCCCTAAGTCCGTGGATCCACACCTAACTTCAATCGCCGACTATTGAGTCAAACCATCATTACTAGCAATTGAGGATATGTAATTCATGACTCTCTCTGACTATCTACTATAATACAAGAAATTACACATTTTGCATTTTGTGCAGAAGAGTGCAATGTCAGCGCGCAGTCTAAAGTCTATACCAGTTCTGCTTATAGTCCTTTACCTCTCCCACTAATCCTCGCCATAATACACATGCTCCCGACTCAATTCAGGACAATGTAGCAAAGCAAACCCCTTCAACCTCCCGTACCATACCAACGACGCCCTCGAAAGCAATATCCGCTCTCATGGACGCGCTCAATGATTCAAGACCATGTCGTAGCTCCTCAACCAGCCGCTCGGCATCCTGCACCTCTGAGCCTGGCTCAGGCTGGCTCAATAGATGATAACACGCCTGCAAGTCGCCCGAAGACAATGAGGTGCGTACTCTTCGTAGGAGCATCGTGAGGGCATAGAAGCTTTGCATCTGGCAGCAAGCCATATATGGAAGCGATCGAGGACAGAATCGAGACAGGGAGGACCCAGGTAATGCCTCGCTATCGGCAGGTGCATCGGTATAGTATAGATTTGGTGGTGTTAGGTTGCGGAAAACTCTGGACACGGCGAGTGATGATTTCAGGCATATAGCTGCGGACTCCTGCTCCGTGAAGGGAAATGTCGCGTTGATTTTGGTTATCCGACTCGGGGATAGGGGGTATGAGATGTTCAGAAAGTCGATACGGTTGATTGAGGTGAGACCACAGTGTTCACCTAGAAATAAAGGGTGATCCAGGAAAGCCCTGAACCGATGCAATCTTATTCGAGCGCTAGATGCAGAATGAGTCAGAATACCAATTTCTTGCGTTGATGAAGAATCATCTGTGTGGGTGGGCTAGGTAGGTAAGGACTCACCTGTGAATTAAGGCACTTGTAATTGCCCATAGGTTTCGAGGAGCGAAACATTCGGCTCCTTGCCGGTTTGTTACACATCGATATCGATCGGAATCGGCGGCGAGTGATGATATCAGAGAGTTAAGCTCGCGAATACGATCAATTAGGGTGGGCGGTTGACTAGATCTACTGTCCTCTTTCTCGAGCTCCTTTGCTAGGTTGCATGTCCGAAGAAGTGTATCTTGTGCTTTTGCCAACAATGGCCAAGGCTGGTGTATGTGTAAGTAGAGTATTAGGGGCTACAGTCAAATGGGGGGCCACACCTCAAGACAGCCACGGAATACTGGGTATGGTGTGCTGATCCGAGGATCATTGATGAGGATGATCGGACTCTGGCTTAAGTTAGTTGAATTGTTGATAAACTAAGGGTGACAATGGGTCAGTTTCCATATTCATGTAACTTACCGAATTATTAAGGATCGAAGAATGATAATTGAGAAACATCTGCACCAAGCAAGTAGTCTGTGAGTAGGGTAAACGGATGCAAAGGCAGGTAAACTGACCGTCATCCACCAGGCTCGACTTTGTGCATCTGAACAGCCCGGTTCGTCCGGATCGGTAGTGTGTAATGACAGATCCACCGCGGTTGTCAGCGCCTGGTTAGCTCGAGCGCGCATCTTCGAGAAGTTGCCCCGCTGGCAAAGCTCATACATGCCCAGCAATACAAGAGCCAAGATGGACTCCAGCTTCCGCGGGAGATCGGGGTGCAGCGAGCTCCACCGGGTCGGACCGCCAGCTGTAGTTGCCGGTTCGGGGACGTCAATCCAATTTTCAATGCTGCTCATTGCGGCATGTGCATAGAGTTCGGCGTATGACTGGCGGGTCCTGACTGCAGCTTCAGACATGGAATGTGGATCTTCTGGTAGAGGAAATAGTACGAGGAGCGCGGACAAAGCCAACGCAAAGGGAGACGTCGGCCAGTAAGGCAAGAATGCCTGATTTGCTTGAACGGTTCGCAGCGAGATCGCAAATGGGCGGTCCTCATATTGAGCAACCGCCGGTGGGGGCAACACCGGAAAGTATGGGTGGATAAAAACATAGTAGGCGTTGACCCTTAAGCCACAGGGTACTGTATTAGTGGCTACATCATGAAGAATGTATGGAAGGTTTTAGCTTCAACGTACAGATCCGCCTCACATCCATATGCTCGTATTGCGAGTGACCCCAGCTCGAAAGCTGGATTACTGTTTTCGTCTGATGCGAGATCACTGGCGGATAAATCTCTGACATCCTGGATATTGGTGAATGGATAGGGAAGACCTTGCGTCTCTATTGGGCCCGATGGTAAGGATGGGGATGGCGTATCGGTTGCAGCAATGGCACGCTTCCTTGCCTTGAAGGCATTCCCTTTGCGCGCCCCGCCTCGTCGACTGGGCCGATAGCGACACTCCCGGCGATTGTTGTAGCACTGTTATCCTCTACGTTAAATCTGTCGATAGATGGGTGCGATTCCCCTTACATTGGTACAAGGATTCTGCCCATCGCAACGGGTCTTGATGGCACGGCTATGCAAATGGTCAGTCCGATCAGGCAAGATGAAAATAGCCAAGATCAACGATGGTTGACCCACCATGCAGACATGCCAGTTTCACAGGGGCCTTTATCGGGAGCATCGAAAAGATCCACCTAGGCAGGTGTGTAGTCTCCCTTGCGTATAGCAACAGCAGCTTTTATTCTCAAGACTTGAAAAGCGCAGTCCCCACCTATCGTTCGAGTTTCTACTGAGAGGGACTGCGCAGTCGCCGGTGGTGGGGCATGTCAAAATCAAGGTGGAGAACTGAATGAGTATGAAATCATTAGGATCCACGGAGAGAGGTTGATATCATCGATCTGTTTGGGGCACCTTTCACATCCGTATCAGACTTGCATGAATATAGAGTAGTTCCAAGACTCTCCACCACATCGTGAACCCTAAATTCGGCGACCCGGTCTTTGATCAGCTTGGCGTGGAGGCAAATGCCGGTTTTCAAACACCCCCGGCGATAATATTTAAGTAGGATATCTTAGTAGATAGTTAGGGTATATGTATTTCTAAGCCTGCTATAATATGATTTCCTCTTTGAAATATCGTCTTTCGATTGTGATTTGTGTATTACTATATGCTTCAGCCCGGAGCCGTTTCTCGAATATATAATGGATGAATATGCTACTAACTAGTTTCTTTTATATAAACTGTACGCGAATGCCTTCATGAACCAAGAAAAATAACAGTGATAGTACAATTAATGGCAAACCACATTCACATTCACCCTTATCATACAGATCTTAATTCTCACCACCGCCAACACACCAAAAACAATCAAAAAGAAAACAATGTCAAGCATCCACAAACTCAAACGAGCCTTACCCTGGGTTCAAACCCCAATAATCATCAACGCCCCGATGAGTGGCGCGGCAACCAGCGACCTCGCAGTAGCTGTCACCCGTGCAGGCGGACTAGGGCAGATTGGCTTCCTAGACAGCAAACGTTCCCTGGCAGGGCAGCTCGAACGAGCCAAACACCAACTACAAGACATCATGAACACGCGCAAAGATACCCCGGAGCCTGTACTTCCCATCGGTGTGGGGATGATAGTCTTCGATTCTCCGATTACACATTGGCTTTCACTCTTTTCCAAGTACAAACCGGCTGTGGTCTGGTTGTCGTTCGCTACGACAGACGAATTCAAGCTCTGGACGGAGGGGATCCGAAAGGCGTCACCGTACACTCAGGTCTGGATTCAAGTGGGCAGTGTGAGTGCCGCGGTGGAAGCTGCTCAGGCTTGTCGTCCGGATGCACTGGTGCTCCAGGGGAATGATGCCGGTGGACATGGACATGCGCTTGGGGCGAGTGTTATCTCGCTTTTACCTGAAGTGGCGGACGTGTTGCGAGATCGGGGCATTGAAGATGTTTCACTCATTGCGGCTGGGGGTATTATGGATGGGAGAGGTGTTGCTGCTGCGACTATGCTCGGTGCTGCTGGGGTGGTGATGGGGACGCGGTTTCTCGGGGCTGAAGAGACGGAGTTGCCGCATCAGTTTCGGCAAGCGGTCTTTGATGCTTCGGACGGTGGACAAGCTACCGTGAGATCGAGGGTCTTTGATGAGATGTGGGGACCTAGTCCATGGCCGGAGTTGTATGATGGACGATGCTTGAGGAATAGCAGTTATGACTATGTCAAGAGAGGGATGAGTATGAGTGATATGCGGATACAGTTGTACCGCGATCTTCAGGATGCTCGGGGCCAGCAGCTCGACTTCAAGGAAACTGTAACAGTTTGGGCTGGCACGGGTGTAGGCATGGTTAAGAAGAGTGAGAGGGCAGCTGATATTGTTGAACAAGTGCAGTCTGAGGCACGGAGAAGGCTGCAAGATGCAAGTTCTTGGCTCTAGACAAGACTGTCTTATTTTTCGCTCGCTATGCACTGTTGCACGATGATTCTCTGGGGTACCAAGATGAAGTTACGATACCGTGGTTGACACCTGTGCCGGACGAATATGAGACTCTCATCGAGTTTATGTCACATAATGTAGATATATGACTGACAATATATCGATAAGGACATATTCAGAAACCAGCAACAGTGCAGTCCTAGGGTCAGAGCTGATGATTAAGTGATAAATTATGTTTTCCATCACTGATATTGTATTTAGTAGCTCCGATGGACATGAGCCACCGTTGATGTCTCTCTCGCCATTGCAATTATACTACCTTGCTCTCTTCTCATCATTTGGGCAAATTAGTGATTGGGAAGCAATTCTAGACAGACAATACTCAGCCTTTGCTTGTCTTTTGTCCTGACTATTGCCTGGTTCTCTTCAGACGCCGAGCGGGCCCACCTTTATCACATCGGCCTTTGAGGGACAGCAAATAATCTATAGTTCGAATTCACGATACGTCAATATTGATTATGTTACTGATTCTTATCATGTTTCCGCATGCAGCCACATCTCGTGGATTATAGTGAGGGGTGTGGCGCACCTGTGGTCTAGAAATATAAACAGGAGGACGCATGCGCGAATCCCAAGTTGAACAATTCCCAATGTTGGATATATTGACTACATAACATCCCGTTTACCTTTGAAAAACAATATATCCTTACTCAAGTTTACTATAACCCCGAGAACAATGTCGACTGAACAGCCCGCTGTGCATTCCATCGCCTCAACCGCCGAATACTACGATCTAGGATCGTTCAAGCGTACAATTACCACGGAAAGCCCTGGAGCCCAGGAATGGTTCAACCGAGGCCTGATCTGGAGTTATTCTTTCAACCATGAAGAGGCCAAGCGGTGTTTTGAGCAAGCCATTACCCATGATCCATCCTGTGTTATGGCATTCTGGGGCTTAGCCTACGCCACAGGCCCTAACTACAACAAATCCTGGCGGCTTTTCGACCCCCGCGACCTCGAAGACAGCTTGAAGAAATGCTACAATGCCTCCCGAAAGGCCAAGGAATTGCTGAACAGTATTACCGCGACCCCAGTAGAACAGGGCCTCATCCATGCAATCCAAGCTCGCTTTCCAGCTGACCATCCGGCCTCCTACGATTTCTCCACCGTGGACAAAGCCTACGCCAACGCCATGAAGGAAGTTTACCAGTGCTTCGGAGACGATGACCTCGATGTAGTCACCCTCTATGCAGACGCATTGATGCACACAGCCCTTTCGGACTAACGAACGTTATAGGTAAATGAAAGGGGGTGAAGAGAAAAAAGTGTTTTGCTGCAGTCTATACATTCTCAATTAATCACATCGCGGCTTGCTGTTGCACCTCCGGCTCCTCTGCCTAGAATCAAAATATACAATACGCCTAACTCTGGACCCGGAATGTCCGGCCACTGGCCGTCTTCCTTTCCCGCTCCTCGTTTTCTGGCCGGGCTCTGTTGAGGACTATTATCGGTCAGTATCCAGTAACTCAGCAACAGTATTTGTTCCCACTTACCCTGGAGGAAGTCGGCTGTCCTCTTGCGCATACGGGTGTGGATGTATGCCTGTGGAAGTAAGTAAATAGTCCGACACTTGTATTGATAACATGGGACGGTACCTTGGAGGCCTTAATGTGGTAATGGAAGTAATCCCGGAAGATTTGGATGTGGGAGATGTTTTCGTAGCGGCGCTGAGGAGTCAAGTGACGGGGGAAGAGAACTGTATACTGTTAGGACTTGCGACGGTTGGGCAGAAACCGGGTGTATTACCGAAAGTGACGTAGCTGGTCTTGCCATCGCCGCTATCCTTCAGGCCAGGGACACCAGCCAATTCAAGCGGGGGATCGTTCCGGAAAAGGACTTGAGGGGCATTTTGCAGAGTCAAGGCACGACGTCTGGCATCGACAAACTCCTGGAGGAATACCTTGCCGAAGATACGATCTGTCTCTTCACGGAAGACTGTGCTGAAGATCACTGTAACTCGGTCATGGCTGGCTTTGATGTAGATAGCTTCCTCCTCCCGATAGTGGATTGCCATAACTTCTCCTCCCTCCTTAACACCCTGAGGGGCCGCCTCTGTGCTGTATTTTGAAGCTTCTTCCGATAGCTTGGCGAAGTCATCGAAAGCTCTCTCGAACGGGGCAGCCATTGCATTCCGCTTCATCAGCGCAAGTCGCATTATGAGGTCATCTTTAGCTTCCTGTTCCGCTGGGAGGTTCTCCAAATCAATAAGGACCGAGAAGTCATAGCCGGGTTCGGGGGCGACGATGTATGGGCCGTATTCCCTCTCCAGCACCTGTTGGGCACCATATTGGACAAGCTCTCGGAAGCATTTCACGTTGATGGAGATAAGGATCTTAGTCTTAGATTCGGGGGTAGACAGATGGAAGGTAACTCCGTCGAAATCTGAGGCAATCTGGTCGATTGAAACTGGCGGGGCTCTAAAGGCACCAAACAGTAGTCAGTAACGGCTGCATTGCGTATACGGGGCGAGGCGGGGGCAGCTGTACCCTGAGAACCGCTCCGTGAGGAGGGCATGGATGAGAACGTTGTGGTAATCGAGAAGAAGCATGATGGCAGGACCATAAACCGTAGCAAAATATCCAGGGTTTGTCTTGCTCCTTCAGTTGTTTATTTCACCGTGGTAATGCAATGATCGAATCGAATGTCTCTGCCTCAAGCTGGTACTTCGGGGAGTAGTTACGTTGGATGTTTGGGGGGAACGGCAGGCGGTGGGGAATGCGGCCGGTGGTCTCTGTCGCCGCCCGTAGTTTTCTCCGGCCGTTTGAGCCTATCGATAGCAATCGCTCTGGAAGCTCCCAAATTTTTTCTGTACTCGGACATTCAACGATGGTGAAGTCATATCTGTAAGTCTACTCGTCTAAAAGCCCTATATATAACTCCGATTCATTACTGACGTTTCCGATTACAGAAAGTTCGAGCATTCGAAAACTTTCGGGCTCGTAGCCTCCGCTACGTCAAATGCGATTTGGGCCCGCGATGATGAGTTCTCTGGCGCTGCCCGCCAGACGGGCTCCGGACGAGCCATTGTGGGTGCTGGTGAGGAGGTTCTCTGTTGGGATATAAAAAAGGGTGAATTACTTGGGAAATGGCAAGATTCTTCGTGCAAAGCGCAAGTTTCTGTGGTCACCCAAAGCAAGACGGATGAGGATATTTTCGCGGTCGGGTATGTTTCTGGTTTTGAACGAATGGTGTGGGCTATTGTTCTGATTGAAGTTCTTTCTTGCCCTTAGTTACGAAGATGGCAGTATTCGCCTCTGGGATTCAAGGACCGCGACAGTCATGATCTCGTTCAATGGCCACAAATCTGCCATTACCCACCTCGCCTTCGATAGCGCCGGTGTCCGTCTCGCAAGTGGTTCGAAGGATACGGATATTATTCTCTGGGATCTTATTGGAGAAGTCGGGCTATTCAAGCTACGTGGTCATACCGATCAGGCACATCGCTACATTTTCTCGCCCCATCCATGGAGTTACTCAATGCTGCTGGACTGAGTGAGCACGCCGGGTTTCTGTTGACAACTGGCAAAGACTCTCTGATTAAGGTCTGGGATCTTTCGTCGCAACATTGCATTGAAACCCACGTGGCACAATCCAACGGCGAGTGTTGGAGTTTGGGTCTCTCTCCTGACCAGAGTGGTTGTATCACTGCGGGAAATGACGGCGAGCTCAAGGTCTGGTCAATCGATGAAAGCGCTCTGATTGAAATCTCAAAAGAGAAAGTTGGATCGGAGGACCGCAGGATTTTGACGGAAAGGGGCACATTCTACCGTAATGGAAAGGACCGCACCATTGGAGTCCGCTTCCACCCCCAGGCAGATTATATCGGTATTCACGGCTCAGAAAAGGCAGTAGAAATCTGGCGCATCCGCTCAGAGACAGAGGTCCAGAAGGCTATGGTGAGAAAGCGCAAGAGGAGAAAGGAAAAGGAAGCCCAACGTGCAGCTGAGAAGGAGGGCACCGTGGCAGAAGCTGATACTGAGAAACCCGACGATATTTCCTCAGCACCGGTCACCGAGGTCTTCGTTTCCCACACCATCGTTCGAACTGGTGGAAAGGTACGGTCTTTCGATTGGATAAGAACAAAGTCGACCCGCAGCATCCAGTTGGTCGCTGCAACCACTAATAACCAGCTTGAAGCCTACACTGTCAACACCGCGAAGGGAAAGAAGGACGAGGATGACGAAGATTACAGCCGTAACCTGGCAGTCGACATTCCCGGTCATCGCACTGATATTCGTTCCCTCGCTCTGAGCTCCGACGATCGGATGTTGGCATCAGCCTCTAATGGCAGTCTCAAAATTTGGAACGTCCGCACTCAGAGTTGCCTCCGTACCCTAGAATGTGGCTATGCCTTATGCTCGGCCTTCCTCCCTGGAGACAAGATCGTGGTTGTTGGTAATAAAGACGGTCAGCTTGAGGTCTTTGACATTGCGTCCTCGACCCTCCTGGATACGATCAATGCACACGACGGCCCGGTATGGTCACTCCATGTTCACCCTGATGGCAAGTCCGTAGTTAGCGGCAGTGCGGACAAGTCTGCAAAGTTTTGGAACTTCCAGGTCGTCCAGGAAGAGATTCCGGGCACTAAGAGGACTACGCCCCGGCTCAAGCTGGTGCATACTAGGACCCTGAAAGTCTCCGATGACATTCTCAACCTGCGTTTTTCACCCGACGCTCGACTACTTGCAGTTGCTCTCTTGGATAATACGGTCAAGGTGTTCTTTACAGACTCCCTGAAGCTCTTCCTCAACCTCTATGGCCACAAACTTCCTGTTCTCAGCATGGATATTTCGTACGACAGCAAGCTGATTGTCACATGCTCAGCCGATAAGACAGTCCGCCTCTGGGGCTTAGACTTTGGTGATTGTCATAAGGCCTTCCTAGCACACGAAGACAGTATCATGGGCGTTGCCTTTGTTCCACACAACCGGGATGGAAACGGGCATAACTTTTTCAGTGCTAGTAAGGATCGTGTGATCAAGTATTGGGATGGTGATAAGTTTGAGAATATTCAGAAACTGTCCGGCCATCACGGCGAGATCTGGGCACTCACTATCAGCCATACTGGGGAGTTCGTCGTCAGCGCCAGTCACGACAAGAGTATCCGTATCTGGGAGCAAACTGATGAGCCTCTCTTCCTTGAGGAAGAGCGGGAAAAGGAACTCGAAGAGATGTACGACAACAACCTTGTGGATGAGGAAGATGAGGAAGGCGAGAAGGCCGAAGCTGTCGACGCCGGTAAACAGACCAGCGAGACACTCATGGCGGGAGAACGCATCATGGAAGCCCTGGATCTGGGAATAGAGGACCTAGAAGTCGTGCGCGAGTGGCGTGCTATGAAAGCGGTCCAGCCCAACGTTGCGCCCCCAGACCGCAATCCACTATACTTGGCACTGGGCAACATTTCCGCCGAGCAGCATCTTCTCAATGTCGTTCAGAAGATCCCTGCCGCAGCACTCCAGGATGCACTGCTTGTTTTGCCTTTCTCGAAGGTCCCTGCGCTCTTCACCTTCCTGAACATCTGGGCCGACCGCGAGTGGAATATCTCTCTTACTTGCCGCGTCCTCTTCTTCATGCTCAAGACCCACCATCGTCAAATTATCGCTAGCAAGATGATGCGTCCCATGCTGGATAGTATCCGGTCCTCCCTCCGCCGGGTTCTGACACGCCAGAAGGACGAGATGGGATTCAACCTCTCCGCTCTGCAGTACATTGGCAATCAGGTGAAGGAACACGGCACCAAGGACTACGTCGATGAGGAACAGTGGGAGGAACAGCAGCAGACGACAGGAACGGGTAAGAAGCGACAATTTGTCAGTATCGCTTGATCACCGTCGCGTATCTGTCTCCATGCATGACTGGCGTTGTTATGGCTGCTAAAAAAGTTTTATATCCTTGGGAGTTGATGTGGAATACTTTTATCAGGTCGTTTCCTAAATTTCATGTTTATGTATATCATGATAAATATAGACTTGTCTGCATTTATAAAGCAAGCTCAATTGCACTACACATGTACAAACACTGAACATATTGAACAATCCCAACACATAGCCCAAACACCACAGCTTAGACTTTAAAGCTAAAGCGACGAAACCTATACCAAAACACATCAGCACACTGTTCCCAATGCCCTGATATGAAGAATGTAAAACTGGAACAAGACAAAAGCATCTCCAGTCAATCCACAAACCAACAAGTTTAACTCCACTCAGAAGAACCATTATAAGCATCGACGACGAGGATCCCATTGGGTATCCCGTCATACCTCTTCCGGCTCTTCCTAAAAATACCGGTTCTTGAGAAAAATCTTCATCATATAGGAGACTGTTGGTTTGTGGATTGAACTGTTGCTTTTCTTCCCCGCCCTCTAACATTTTGAAGCATTTAGGCCTGATCGGGAGGAACAAATGATTGGGCATATAGAATCATGATGAGAGAAACAAAGCATTATAGCATACCTGTACTATTAGTAAATATATGTTGTTGGGTGTAGAGAGCTTTTCATTATATGGTTGCGAACATCATCAGTTGTTGTGAAGAGAGAGCTCTGGAAGATCCAGGGAAAAAGGAAAATTTGGTTGGTGGGTATAGCTTGTCGGCGAATAGATGGGCCGAGGGTGCAAGTTAGTCACGTCTTAGTCATCAGATCTATATCGATGAGATGGAGGACTTTGAATATTACAACCATCGACTTTCCAACTATTTATAAAATTTCCTTGGTCCGATAAGTTGAATCAGTTTAATATATGCTATGAGAAAATTATGTGAAAATTATAATGTCCATTAAAACAGTCGTATATCGTCATCTTTCGTGAAATCATCAGGAGAGCAGAAGACCAGGCTCAATTAAGTAGTACGAGGGTAGTCCATAGGGTTTTTAAGAGTTGGCCTTCATTGTCCCACAGTTTGAGCATGTCCACCATTCCGCCTCCATGAAAGTCTCGCAGAATTGACAGACCCACCCAAGTGGCCGTTTAGCGGTATTTCTTTCAAGGGCGGCGAGAGTCTCAACGGCATTAGTACGGTTTTTGAAAGTGGGTTGGCCATCCAGGTAGCTTCTCCGGCGCTTATTCTTGTTCTGGGATCCTGAGCTGCTCGGAATCTTGGCAGGTCCAGATACAGAACGTGTATTCGATGGCCGAGGTCGCTCCGCTGTACAGGCATCACAACACAAAAAGCTGGCCGGGTTTTCTAAAGTGCAAGCTGGACACGTCCATGGCGCCTCGAAAAGGCTGTCGTCAATTGTAAGATCTATTGGTTCTGGAGGTTGCGACGGCATTGTAGGCCTAGTGCTCTCGGGAACAAGTGGAGGAGATAAAGTTGAACGGGGCCCAGCTGGGTTCTCATGGCTTGGGGGGACGTAAGAAGGGCCGTATCTCTCCCTCTCTTCTTCCTCAATCAGGTCAATATAAGCCTGCATAATTGCTTGTTCATTTGCGTCGTCTTCCTCAGCCTTCGTCCGGAAGCCATTTCTAGACGCTTCTTCCGCGAGTTCGTTGCTGTTTTCCGCTCCCGACGCACAGCCTGTCGTTACATCTATGCGTCTTTGTGCAGCATCCGCGATAACTCGGCGCATGTCTCTTCCTCGTACCGGAGCACCCCCCAGTCGTTGCCCTGACCCAGCGGACAGTGCCCGTCTCTGCTCTGCGGCCGCTTTGGCTTGTCTCCGGACCTCGTGAAGAGGTATCCTACGGCCACCTAGGCGTTTACCTTCGGAAAGGAATCCCTCCCCAGTATAGCCCTTCATAAGAAGCTCTTCATACTCGTCGCGTAGCTGGTTCCAGAGAGCATGGAACTCTCGGTTATGCGGCCCATGTACTATGTGACAAAGTCTGCAAGTATCAGCAACTAGTTTGCAGCACATATCCAGTTGACTCACTCATGCAGCATCGTATCGACGACTTGTTCGAGCGGGAGGAATTGACGCTCGTCATAAGGGTACCGCAGTCGAAGACATATTTTTTGGCCTTTGTTGATATTAAGCCCAAGGAGGTTTTGCTGATGTGGGTAGAATTCACTGAGCGTCCCTACTTTCCAGGTCCTCCGGCGCATGATAGGTTTGACCAGTGATGCGATCTTTTTGAGCATGGTTAAGGCTTCAGATTCCCTGGGTCGGTGCCTGTCATGTTGATATTCAATGACGAGAGGGTCTATTTCGCGCATGTTGAAAGCTTATAACAAACAGCAGGACAGATAGTATGATTATTGATTAATAGGCTGGTAAATGAGTGAAGGGTGCTGCAGAGCTTATAGCTGCTTCAGATATTTATAATTATTTAGTGGAGCCCAGAACGCAAGACTGATATACGAGCTAAGGAGTTGCACTCTGCCGCAATCCAACAAGGGCGCAGTCACAATTATTAAAGGCCCACGGAACAAGACTCTTGGAGAGGCCGAAGGTGAAAGAAAAAAGCCGCGTCATGAACCTGAGTGGCACTGGTAAAGAATTGATAATCAACAAGAAGATTCAGGCACCAGCCTCACGTGACTACACTATTTCAACCTGCCATGGTTCTATGCGGCGAGAGGGACAAATAGTGCAAGTGACACAGTCCAGGTAGAGAGATTATGTGAACAATATTTGTACAATACATAATCATAGTTGAGGACTAGGTAGGTCAGGCATAGGGACTACTAGGACTAAATTAGATACTCTAGCCATGTCCGGGGCTTGTGAACCAGCTGTACATAGAATGTATCGCCATGAGAAAAGGTAAAAGCATATGAAGCGTTAGATGGATGCTCTAGTGGCGACAGCTATTTCGATACTAAATCCAGCAAGACCATACTGTGTAGTATATAGTAGTAGTACTCTATCCTGTTAGGTTAAAATCAGCCACGGATCTGCACGACGATGGGGCGATATATACCCGTTCATGTGACCTTTCCGATAAGTGAAACTTATCAGTGACAGTAGATTCTTTTTCATCAATCAAAATTGGCTTGAACTACCAGTCTCACAGCTAACTCTCAAAATGACGAGCGACGATCAGTTTTTCTTTGACTATGTAAGCTAGTAGTCTGTCAACATTTGTACAACTATCGCAAACTAACAGACTGCTGCACCTCTAGCTTGCTTCGATACCGCATGACGTAAGGAGATACTCCCTCGAAGTCGCAGACTCGATCGACAGACAGGTTGACCATGCCGCCAAAGTGATACGGGACACGCTCTCTCATCAGTCATGGTTGCCTTCCTCGGTTCGACCCACGCCACCACCTTCGAGAGCTCGTGCTTCCCAGTCTCTCGTTGATCGCGCGCATGACTGGGTTCTTCGTAATCGAGCATGGAGTGCCGCAATCCTAGCATTCGTCGGGACCACTTCGCTTTTGTATCTTGGCAACAAAAAGCTAGGTGGTAGACGGAGGAAAGCTCGGCGAGCTGGAAATGGCGCTCGGAAGGAAATAGTGGGTATGTTGCAGGGACAACTATATTCATTCTGCATTTGTGACAAACCCATCTAATGTCTTGCGATAGTTGTTGCCGGGTCCCCTCACGAACCGATGACGAAGGCGATTGCTACTGATCTCGAACGTCGGGGCTACATCGTATATATTACTGTTTCATCGGCGGATGAGGAGCAGTTAGTTCAGTCGGAAAATCGGATGGATATCAGACCGCTTTGGCTTGATTTAACGGCTGTAAGTCGTCGCATATCCCAGAATCGAAGAAAATCCACTGATCAAATTATAAGACCCCTTCACCGACATCTGACATTCACCCATCATTGACGGAAATTCATTCTTTAATCACCCAACCCCAATGGCCAATGCCTGGAGTGCCGCCGCACACTTGCCAGCTGAGCGGACTTGTTCTCGTACCCTCACCCAACTATGTGACCGGTCCCCTAGCCACAATTCCAGCATCTTCTTGGGCTGATACAATCAATACTCGACTCTTATCGCCCATCTTGACTACTCAGCTGTTTCTTCCTCTTCTTACTGCCCGCAATACCAATAGCACCATTGTCCTAATCTACCCTTCGATATCCTCGTCACTATCTGCTCCGTTTATTAGCCCAGAAGTCACCACAGCACGTGCCTTGTCAGGGTTTGCTACCTCGCTTCGGCGAGAGTTATGTCTTTTGCAACATAGCAACATCGATGTTGTGGAGCTGAAACTTGGAAACATCGACCTTGGTCCTCAGTACCGAAACGCACAGAGTCACATCACTGGAACCGAAGTGCTCACATGGACCACGCAGCAGCGATCCCTCTACGGCTCCCAGTATCTTTCTAGCATTGAACAGCGACCCGTTGCATCTGCGGGACCCAGCATGATACGTGGATCTAATGCTCGGACTCTTCATTACGCCGTGCTGGATGCTCTGGAGCCCGCGTCCAAGGATATCTTTGGAAGGAAGAAATCGAAAGCGCCCGTCATCTATGCTGGGCGCGGTGCATGGTCTTACAGTATCGTGGGCGATTGGGCCCCGAACTTCTTGGTAGGGTGGATGCTGGGCCTGAGAAGTGGCCCTATCACACCAAACCACAGTCCCAGCGGAAGCAGCAGTGAGACGAGCTGGGAAAAAGTTTAAGATCATCGATAGCGCGGCATTATGATTGCTTTGGATACGATTGACTCTCTTCCCTCTTGGCGTTTGAAACCCCATTTATCATTCTCCCCTTCTTTTTCCCTGTATGTCTTTTAACTTATCTAACCGAGTGATGTTCGCATATGCGCCAACTCCGTCCCTAGCAAATACCATAATATATCTATGGACTAAACATTAGGAATTACAACCCATTACCCCACCTTTTACGAGTTAATAACCAGCAATCCTAGACCTCAGTCTCCCGCATCTCAATCGGTCTCTCATGATCAAACTTCGACCGTTTCACCTTACCCCCGGTCAACTTCCTCCTCAACCATATAACACCCCAGGTGATGCCAAAGATAATCACAATCGCCGCAAGAATGATAAAGCAATAAGCCGTGACCTTGCCACTCTTCTCTCCATGTTCACCGGGATCCAAGAACGAATACGTGTAGAATCCCTGAGTGTGGTACGTCAAATAGGCAAGAGAGACGTACAGGAGGAGCAGAAGCACGAGAAACGGGAACGTCATCAGCGGGTGGGGATTAGTAGCCGGGAGGATGATCTCTAGAATGGCGTAGAGGGAGTTGAGGCCGTGTTGGGAGAGCTATTGAATTGGATCAGTTAGTTAATTACTACGCTCGTGCAGCACTGTTGGGCGCTGATAAAGACATGCGACAGTCGCAACCAACACCAAAGGCGACCGGATAACACCTACATTTTGCCACGCATTGAAAGTCACGTCGAACCAAGACGGATTCAGAATCGCCCAGTAAACGATCGTCACGAGGAACGGGAACGTGGTGATGGTCGTATAGTAGAGACTGTGGAGGGCGCGCAGGCCACGGGGCCAGCGATCGAAGAGCACCGAGCGACCGGTCAGCGCATAGAGGGTGGTATGGATGCATGCGAAAATGTGGTAGAAGCCCAGACCCCAGTATGTCAGCCAGGTGAAGTAGCTGAAGGATTGGCCGATAGCTGCGCGGTCGCCATGGGTGCCGTTCCAGCCCCAGATGAAGAAGATGGTCACGAAGATGTAGAGGGCGATCGCACCGCGAAAAATGGCGTAGGCTAGTGGTGGGAGGAGCCAGGATGTTTCGAAGCAGTGTTGACTGTCAAGGGATGGGTCTGCGCCCATAAGGTTGGTGAAGGGGGGAAGCTTGCGCATTTTTGTGGTGGTTTTCTCCATGTGCGTGTTTCCTCCTTTGTGGTCTGCTGCAGTTATTATAAGAAAGAAGAGTGCTTTGTTTAGTGAATCATATTTTGGGGGGGGGGGGGGGCTAAAATCGGGCAAGAAAAAGTGAGCGATAGGATCTCAGCCACGATATAAAATGTACACAGCAAATCAGCCCCGTCAGGGATCAGCCCGTGAAGGAATTTTGGTGCGGCCACTTGGCTTTCGACCTTGTCTTTATCGGGGAGCTAGTGTTGATGCTACCTTGGGGCGCACGTCTTGATTCTCCATAACCATGGACCTTAGTAGGGTTAGTCCGCTTGCAATGCAACGGTCAGGCTCATGGGTTAGTCAAGAAAAGGATCAAAAAGTGGCCGGACAGTGGACGGATTCCGTTAGTAGCTAGAAGAGATTTTCGGAGGATTTCACCACATCCAAAAGGCATGCATGCCACCTTAATATGCAGTGCAGATGGATAGATTAAGTCCCAAACAATAGTGAGCTTTGAGCGGGGAAAGAAGTGGTGTCATCACTCAGCATTGCTGCGTCGGTGCCTGTTATATCTCACCATCTTAAGAATGCCAAGATATGCTAGTATGTCCATCATTCTCCCTATGAGGTAATGAAGGTCGCATGCACAGAGCTACCGCTGCGTCCCACTTATCTTCCGCTTGACATAGGGAGGAAGTGTAAGTGCTAAGACCATAGCAACCTGCAACCGAGAGGTGTAAGTACATAGCAGGAAGCAATTAACCCTCAATTGAAACCAGACCGAGTCAATGTTTTACTGGGGTGGTGTAGAAGCCAGGAGCCAGGACATTTTATGGATTCGAGTGGTTCCTGACGGGATACTTGTTAATAATAATAACACTAATAAACCAAATCCACTCGACCACGCCAATCACAGCGCCCTCTGCGGGTGTTCATGCACCTAGAGTGTTAGACCATCGTACGTGCAACCGTCCCTTGTATACGCAATGTTGTACTTATTTTCGGACCACAAGATCAATAGAGTAATCTTTCCGGCAGTAAAAGAGGAGGGGAAAGAGGAGGAGCAGTAGTAACTTCTCTCCATATAACTAAGCAGAGGAGAGGATCGAAATTGGGACCGTCATTCTTCATCATCATCATGAAACTTTCTCTGTGATTCGGGGTGGTCTCTTCCCACTTTCCCTCTGGAGGTTAGGGGTGATCGGATCATGAGACAGGGGGGACGCCTGAGAAAAAAGGCACAGTGCCATTATACTCAGATGGACGATGCGCAGCAAAGTAAGATTCGACTCCTTACTGCATGTTGTCATACTTGCTGCTATTCTAGGTTCACCTCCAGATTATCTTAATCTGTGTCGAGGGGAAGAGCATCATAACAAGTCAGATCACAACCATTGTCATCAAGGGCACTTAGTCATGAGAATTCCATGGTGTGGTCGAAAGTGGGTTGGGATTCCCCAGGCAATGAAATAAAACGGTTGAGTCTTGAGAACACATAAAGCTAAAGCTAAAGAGAGAAAAAAGAATATGAGAAAAAAAAAAAAAAAAAAAAGAAAGAAAAAACAAAAATAAAAAAAATAAAAAATAATTTAGATAAAATAGAGTAAGATAAAACCGAAAATGTTGCTCTCTTACCGAGTCTGTCGCAGTAGTCCATGGATACACTTTCGGGAAAATTTGCAAGTGAATATAAATAGAGTGGCTACTCCACCAACGACACATTGTGAACCAAACTAAAGCCCTTCGCCTTCCGGCTGTCGGGTTAAAAATTCTAGAAGCTTTGGATGGGACGTTGGCCTTTAATCTTATGACACGTACGCCCAGGACTCTGTGTGTAGTAGGGGCTAAGGTTATGGTAGGGCTATGGTCTGCATCTGATCAATTCCAAAAATCGGAGATTTGAAAGGATGTTGTTTAGCCTTTCAATAAGTAGTATGTAGTAACTTTGATATAATTTCTGGAAGCAGTTCGTCTGGAACCCCTGACTCGGTACCGTTGGTATGTATAAGTTGTTGGTACGGCATGACGGTAATGATGTACGCGTTTTCACCCTGAAATCCGCCTGTTTCGTACGGCCCGAAGATGGGTGATGCCTTGCTACAGCTAGGGTGCAGGCAGCCACCCTCCGTGATCACCGGTGTCACGGCCCGGTACTGACCATACGGAGGGGACGTTGATACGACTGGATACCTCCGTCAGACTTGGTACTCCGCGTGGGGACTTGCCCAGAGTGACTGTCAATGCAGGCGCCCCTCGTTTGTTTGGTGATCGTCAGGGCGTAACAACGGAAACCTCCCTTTGGCTTATTTTGCAGTTGGGTTGATTCAAACCAATAATCTGGACGTCCAGGTCCAAGTCAGTCAGTCAGTCCATTCTCGTTATCCATCCGATCCTCTCTTTCTCTCACTTTCCCCTCTCCCACCCCGTCCATCGGAGTCCACGATGCTTGTTCATCGTTCCTCCCTTTGGCTTGTGATTCTTTCCACTACGATCTAATCAGTTACCATTACCGTTTCTCCCCCGTTCGCCCCCATATTCACTCCAAACTATTTGTCGCTCCTTTGCCGCCGCGATTACTTCGATTCTTGTTGTTCCCCCACAAACCTGGCTGGCTCATTGGACCTATTACTTTTCAATTCTCGTTTCCTCTTTCCTCTCACGGCGCCTGTCATTCCTTTCTTTGAGTCTGATACGGTGCCAGTCATCAAAGGACTCTCTCCTTCGTCTTCTCGGCTTGAAGGATCTCCCCGCGCCGCGCATTGAACCTAACCAGCTACAGACTACTATCTCGAACTACTTCGATTTGTAAAAGAAGTCCAAGCTCAACCATCCAAGGTTAATAGCGGTAGCAGACCACTAGATGATTTGATTGAAGGCAACCTAGGCTACGTCTGTGCTCTTCTCAATCTCCCAAAATACACGCATTCAGCCAATTGAAACCACCTTTGTGCTACCATGGACGCCCGGCCACGTTTTGGCGAACTTCGCTCGCCCTCCCATGATACTCTGCGGAGTGGTCTGCCTTCGCCGCGCATTGAACACTTTGACGGTGAAATCCCTCCCACGCTTTCGCCCCTGGATGCATTCGCGGCTCAGGGCCGGCTTTTGGCGAAACAACTAGAGGAATCGGCTCGCAGAGACCGGCGCATGAGCAGGCTCCCTCCGGCCAGTGTCGCACGGTCGTTATCGCAGCCTCGACCGGGCTATTTTCGCTCCTCATCCTCAAATGATTCTTCACGGAGTGGGCGAGGAAATGATCTCACGAGGCAGCCAACGCTGAAAGCCAATCCTGAGCTGGAGGAGCCGAAGTTCCGTCCCCAGTCCGAACATCCTCGTCTGAGCGGCGTGCCACAGTTTTCCGACGAACATGCTCCTCACGATGATGCGAATAGTGCCCTAGAGAATGAACCGCCAGTGGGAAGCTCGGACGAGGACTATTTTGGAGCTACGCAGGCGGAGTCGTCACAGGAGGATACAGCTAAGGGTGTCGTGCCAGAAGCACCTCCTCGCTTTTATGCCGCCACGCCGTCTAGTATGGCCCTGACAGGATCGCCTGGAAATTCGTTGACCGATGCTGCCTCCTCTCGACTCAATATTCCACGGGGTCTGGCCCCACCGGTCTCGCCGCGATCGAGGCCTTCAAGCAGCAATAGGACCTTGCAGCCCGAGAGCTCGGATGATGACTACAGCAGTTCGACTGCGGGCTCGACCTTTTCGAAGCCGAGGAAACTATCCTCCTGTAGCGCTACGTCATTGCCGCAGTCACCCATGACTTCTATGAACCGGTCTCATCGACGCTCGCCCTCTCTGAACTCAGAAGCTTCAAACAATGGCGGTCATCCTCCGCGTCCTTCGTACAATTTCTCGCGCCCTCTCAGTCGGTCCAGCACCAGCCTCTCAGCCCCGGTGCCGACAGGAACGTCGGAGCAGTCACAGGGGACAAAGCCTCGAGGTTCAAAGCCTCAGCCTATTGTGGTACCCTCAGTGGCTGATATGGCTAAATCCATGCGCGAGGAACCATCATCCGCCGTGTCGTACACTTATGCCAAATACCCACTTCCCCGTGGACGCCAGGTTTCCAGGGATTCCGTTGTTTTCTCCGGCCTACACACTCCTCACTTTGAGTGGCAGGAGCCGCTCTTCGAGAGTCCAGACCAGCTGAGCGCAACTGGGCCTCCTCAGTCGTCGCGAACCCCGTCACCTCCGCCCTCACGTCATTCGGTATCCTCCAAGAAAGCACGCTCCATGTATGACTCCCCACCATCCGGGCGGCAATTGCTCACGCCAGAGATGCCCCCATCTGCCCCGCCAGTATCGGCCTCTCCTGAGGCTCGCCGTCCCTCCGAAGCTGCGTCGATGGATCAACCGGTCTTAGGTGAATCTGCTCTTTCAAGCTCACCTACCCCCTTAAACGCACCTGGTCCCGAGGCGCCTACTACCGAGGAGACTACGGATGCCACTTCCTCTGCAGACTCTGCATCGACTATCCGGCCACAAACAGCCAAGACCAATGCATCTTCCGCCGTCATCACAGCAGATGAGCATGTGACGAAAGGGATTGAGTGCCATGAGAAAGGATCACTGCAAGAATCCACCTACCACCTCCGTGTTGCAGCGAAGCAGGATCATCCGACTGGCATGCTCCTATATGCTTTGGCTTGTCGACATGGTTGGGGCATGCGGCCCAATCAGCAAGAGGGCGTTCGGTGGCTGCGCAAAGCCGTGGAATCTGTCGGGCTAGAGTTGATGGATGATTCCAACCCGGGCATGCCAAGTCGGGTGAGGGAACTGCAGAAAGCATACCGTGCTCAGTTTGCCCTCAGTATCTACGAGCTGGGTGTGAGCCATCTAAACGGATGGGGCATTGAGCAGGATAAGTCTTTAGCCCTGCGTTGCTTCGAGGTTGCTGGCCAATGGGGAGATACGGATGCGCTTGTAGAGGCAGGCTTTTGTTATTCCGAGGGCATTGGCTGCAAGAAGGATCTGAAAAAGGCAGCCAAATTCTACCGCCAGGCCGAAGCAAAGGGCATTAATATGGTTGGAAACAGCTGGTAAGTGAAGAATTTGTTTCCTGACATTGCCTTATTCTAGTGACTCACTCTCTATTGTAACAGGATTCACAAAGACAAGTACCTCTCTGATGATGATTCTAATACCGGATCGCGTGGCCGTGGTCGTCACGGTGGGACACCCGACAAGAAGCAGCGTAGCAAATCTCGGACACGCAGTCTTTTCCACCGCAAAAAGTCTACTGTGGCCGAGGCCTAGACGGTATTGTCGGTCTGGCTCTTGGGCACGGCGCATCAACAATATGACTCAGCAGCTACCGTTTTCGGGTCAATATCTTCGTATGGTTGTTTCAACAGTCCCCGGCTTTCATACATCCCTTTTCGCTTCTACATCCTGTCTTTCTTGTCTTCTTCATTTTTATCTTCTTTTCTTTACTCCTGTTCCGAGTCATCTTTTCGTGCTCCACAGCGACATGTTGCTTGGAGTTTATCTTTACCTTCAGTGCTGCTCAAAGCAGTCGCTTCAGACCTGCTTTTGCCTTTCACTCTTTCCATTCTTTTCTTTCTCTCTTTTTGCTTTTCGCCTTTTTTCCATCTTTCCCCCAAACCTTCGTTATACGTTTCGAGCGGGCCTTGGCAATTGCTCCAGCCACAGAAAGGGACGGAGGCCTTTTGTTTCCTCCTCTTGGCCTTGTGGGCGTTGGATTTCTTTCTTGGATACCCCATAATTTCTAATCACTGCGTGATGTATTCTATTCTCTACTGTCGCTCACCGCCTTTCTCTACCTATATTCGCCATTTCTCATGTTCCCATTCTCCTTTGCCTGTGTTTTATATTTGCAATCTGGTTGCAGCATTTCCTGCGAAACCATGTGGATTTCTGTCTAGCTTAGCCGGTTGGTGGTCATCCATCGAGAGCCCGAGGGATCGTCCCTGGGGCGATGGAAGTGTGTTTGCGGAAAATTTATACCCAATCGCTGGGAAGCGGGTGGTTACTTCATCTAGACTTGGCCCATGGCCCTATATGCACATGAAAAATTGATAGGAGATTTCCCAGCCAAGTGATTGGCAAGTGAGGCTTCTCGTGTTGATTGAACCCTAAAGTTTAAGTGGTCCCGATTGTAGGAGTTGACAGAAGTGTGTTAGTCATGACGGGTGTGAATGAGGCTTGGACCCTTTCTTCCTGTTTGCACCCCTTTCCTCTTTTTATTTGACTTATTCTATTTTGGATTCTGGTGGCGGGGAGAAAAAAGAGAAAAAAAAAAGAAAGAGCAAATGGACCAAATTGGTACCTTGCTTTAGCAATAGGAGGAAGTCTCTTTAGATTAATCACGGGACCGGATTGGATGGCGGCGGTGGACGACGAATTAGTTGCGTCGGTCTAGAGGGCAGCTGACAAGCTTTCCCTCCAATCAGTTCTCCGCTCCAAGCGTACTTCTCCTGCGTTCATTTCCTTGTCGCTGGAGCTGGAGGAGGGGTCGATTGATTAAACAAATGCACGTCGCCACCGCTGTGCACCCCTGTCCGATAAGAGAGGATTGGGTTTGAGCAGCCGGAGCAATGACCCAAAGTAGATGCCAGCATGAAAAAGAAGATTTTTGCCTCTCCGTCCTACCCACCCCCACGAACCATGGCGGAAGAATTGGAATTGAGCTGTTGGCTGGCTTTTGAGTTTCTGGCCATCGACTAACGAACGAACGAGCTACTAACTAGCACTAGTACTACGATCCTGAGAGTGCTAATGCTAGTCTCACTTCTGGGTCTCGGCCCCAGTCCAATGAAGATCCAATGTCCTGCCAAGCATGGGGAAATTTGGGGAAAAGTAGACTGGAGGCGAAGGGCCCGGGGTTGCATTCCATCCGCTTACTCGACTTCTTATTTTCCCCCCCTCCACCAATCCAACTCGTCGCTGATATCGCAACGTTTGGAAACGCATGAGCATGCTATTCCTGCCTCGGCTGAACCATCATACTGCTGATCATGAGAAGAACGACGGGACGAACGTGTGCCATATCTGCCTCGTGCAGGACTGGCGTGTTTCAAGGTAAATCCCCGGAACGCTGCCTCAATTTTTGTGCGAGTCCGTGTCCTAACTACCCTGGCAGTGGTCCGCCGTCGTGATCTCCACATGGCTTCCCTATTGAGAAATAGCTCGATGATTCTGCATGGGGATCTGGGGCCCATGGGGACCCAAAAGCCCAAGTTCCGCGGTGCTTGACCTGAATTGTTGGAAAAGTACACATGTGAAGATCCGCCACCTCCCGATAGTCTTATAGAAAGAGCAGAAGCCATCGAACGGCCCTGCCTTTCATGCCCTAATCCGACTTTCTCGTTTTTAGTTTCGGTCGGAGACGTTTTTTTGCTTGTTGATCACGCTGCCACGTTTCTTCTCAACTTTCTCAGTGTGCAATTGTGGAGTTAAGAGTTGTGAAGTGAAGGTAAGTCATCGTCATGGCTATTTAATGTGGCTTTTATTTCTTTTGATCTTCTTCTGCTCTTTTTTGTTCTTATTTCTATGTATATGTTTATGTTTATTTATTTTTTTTAATTTTTATTTTTTTTTTTTCGCCGCCAAAAGTCCCCGAGAATTTTCTTGACGATGTCATTAACGATATAATGCCTTCTGTAGCCCACCACGTCGAGCAAAACAAGCGTGAAAAACTCCCAGTCGGTACTGAACTCGAGAAGAAACTTGGTATGATCCTTTTTCGGCCTCCCCGGCCCTTTCTTGGGAGGTGCCTCCTAACCATGCGGGTGACAGGGCTGCCTGTGTGACAGGCCTTGGCATCAGTTCAATTCAATCAATTTTATCGAGGTCTAGCGGCGCGAGATGTCTAGCGACAAGCCTGAAGTTACTGAAGTAGGCATGGTGGCCTCACCCGCTGCCACAAAGCCTAGCTTCAAATCTCGCGTGGCGGCCCACTTCAAGAAATGGTGGTGGGCGCACCTCATCGCATTCATTGTAGTCGTGCTCGTCGTGGCCCTTCCGGTGTAGGTTCAATCCTGGTAAAAATGGTTATCTCCGGCGAAGCCCGTCTGACAGCGTCGCTCTAATAGGGTATATGTCGGCTATCCGAACATCGCACAAGACAACATTAACGACTCAAAATTGGAAGTCAAGTCGATGGTGATCAGTGAGCCGACGCCGGAGTCGTTCCATGTGGACCAGAAACAGGTCATCTGGACGGACAGCGTGTTTCATCCAACCATCTATAGCTTTAACGCAAGTGTCGGTCTCCTGGGCGCAGCCCCATTCGGCATCGCGACCATTCCGCAACTCAAGTCGAGGGACGGGGTCGAGGTGCATGTAGAGCAGCGCCTCGACTTGACTGATGCGTCTGCATTCGGCGACTTCGCCACGGCGGTGATGCAGAATGAATATGTTGACCTCAATGTTTACGGGAGGCCGGACTTGAAGCAGGGGGCTTTGCCAAAGATCACCGTGACGTATAACCACACCGCTACTATGAAGGGTACGCCCAGATGAACGTTCGCATTGCTTTAGTCACACCCACTAACCGGCATGAAAGGCCTTAACAAGCTAAAGGGATTCTCGCTGTCCGGCATGAAACTTGCCAAGGAGGCACCCGACGGAACGAACACCGAAGGACAGGTTCTGATCCCCAACCCGTCGGTGATGACGATCAGCTTGGTATGTACTACGTTTGAATCTCCTCCGAATTCTTTGTACGACGAACACGCGAACTGATGGCTACAGGGTAACGTGACCCTCGATCTCTCCGTGAATGGAACCGGCATTGGCACATCGTACATCCAAGATCTAGTGTTGAATCCTGGTGATAACAAATTTCCCATGAGAGCCAAAGTAGACCAACTGACCATGGTCACTTTGATGACGAAATACCCGGGCACGGTTGTCCCCGTGGATATCACCGGCTCTGCGACCAACTCAAGTGTGTACGATGGCAAGGCTCTCTCGTACTTCTCGAAGGCTTTGGCATCGAACAAATTACAAGTTAACCTGAACGTCACCGAGGTGGTGGGTTCGAGTTTGAGTTCGTTTTAAAAAGGGCATCGCCGTGTATATCCTGTTAGCCTTGACTCCGTTTTGGCCATTGCGACTACACTTTTACTGTTCCTTATGTCTTTCTACTGTCTTGGAGCCCCGCTGTTGTGCCGATGACATCTTTAATCGTTTTTGATACCATTCTAATGTACCCGCGATGATCCGACTGCTTGATGATGGGAGGGTGGTTCGGACTGATTGATAATCTGCGTTTTCTTCATATCTCATCAGAACGGCCTTTGAGTAACCCCGCTTGTATCGCACTCAAACGCTGAGGGTCCTCGCTCCGTGGCTGTTCCTTGTTATAATAGTCCTCGCTACATATAATCCGATTTGAGAGGAGCTTCACCAGACATAACTTCTGATTGTGTAGCCAATTTCTTTCCTTCCCAATGTCGAGTAGCCTTTGAGACTTCACCCCACCCCGCGAAGCCGACACGTACACAAAGTCAAGACAAGTCATGGTACAACGTTTGTGCAAGGACTCAATCCAATGGTTCGCCGATTTAAGGTTCCCGCACCGAGCTCGAAGTACCATCGATCACCCTGTTACTTAAACCAGCACAAAAGTCTAGACCGACTGTCGACCATTGAGGTTAATCGTCCCCGATTCCCGGGGATTCGGCCTGTCCGATGGACAGGATCTACTTCTTAGAAGTTGTAGATAGGGTCACCGGTGTCATCTCCTCCACGTGGAACTTGATCCGAGGGCATGGTCAAACGTGGAAATAGTCGGGGGCAACGGTTGGCTTGGCTGCTGCCTTGGTACAGCAGAGAATAGGATCCACCGGAAGAACGTGCTTCTTGGCTTTTGTCGCTTTGGAATATATCGAAGGGTGAGTTTGCGCTGTTCATGACTCCGAGAGTGGTCAAGTTGATTGCTCTACGTTGCACTCCTGGTACTGAGGATTCTTCGGCGTTGGGATCGGGATCATTCTATACGCCCGAATCGCCCAGCGAGAATCCATCGAAGGTATATGAAGATTGCCATAGTTAGCAGTACTACTGCTACACATTCGAATCCTGCAGCGCTAGAATGACGTCGGTTACCGCTACACAGCCGCAACAATCCGTTGATATTGAGCATCGGGGGAATCATCGGAATGCTTCGAAGTTCCTATCGGCTCCCCGCCGAGATAAGGACAAGTACTTGGCGATCCACTCTATAGACCATCTCCCACCGAACAATCAATAGTTATCTTACAACTTGCCACGACTAATAGCCGACGATGAAATGACCTTATCGCAGACCGTGACCAATTGAACGTGTTCCCCATTGTGAACTTGAATCTTCAACTGGCCCAAGACAAATGCCGTGAACAGCGCGAGGCCAAGATGCCGACCTGCCCCGAACGATGATATCGGATCTTATCAGACGGCGATATTACCTGGCGAAGATCACTGGATCTAATTACCTAAATGTTTTCCGGGATTCGCCCAACAAGAGCCATATCCATGATGGATATGCGCATATCCCATAATTTGCTCCCCCTAAATCAAGTATGTGGTCGGAATATGTCTCGCAGCACGGTCCTCATATACTTCAAGGCCAGACGCCAAGATGAAATGGAGTTTCTCCAAGACCTTGGCCTAGATTGACTCCATTGATATGCGATTATCATTACGTGAAATGCCTCATCTATGGGAAACGACTTCGCTGTGATCTTCCTACTGTGCCACTTATCTAGCCCAGAAAACCATCCATCTAATGTGTGGGTTTCTCCACGATAAGACAATTATTGCCAATAACTCTTTCTTGGTCGACGGAGAATTAATCTGCCAACCCGTGCGAGAGGACTGAACTTGGAGGCACTACACTATATAACTGACATATCTTCCACGATGTCGGTTCGATTCTCCAGAGCAAGCTCAACTTCCATTCCCCGACTCAGAAACCCGAGCAACCAAGCAGCAGGATGGGGGTCACTTTCAAAGCTCTTGCCGTGTCGGCCCTGGCTACTATCAGCCATGCTTCGCCTCTCCTGTATCCTCGGGCCACGGACTCTAACGTCACCTATGTGTTCACCAACCCCAACGGCCTAAATTTCACCCAGATGAATACCACCCTGCCAAATGTCACCATCTTCGCGACAGGTACACACTCCCCTACCCTAACCCACAAGTCCCCCCTCACCGAACCAAAAAAAAAAAGACTAATCAGAAGTACAGGCGGCACAATCGCCGGCTCCAGCGCCGACAACACCGCAACAACAGGCTACAAAGCCGGCGCAATCGGCATCCAGACGCTGATCGATGCGGTCCCGGAGATGCTGAACGTCGCCAACGTCGCCGGCGTGCAAGTAGCCAACGTCGGCAGCCCAGACATCACCTCCAGCATTCTGCTGCATCTCTCCAAACAGATCAACGAGGTCGTCTGCAATGACCCCACCATGGCCGGTGCAGTCGTCACCCACGGCACCGACACGCTCGAAGAATCCGCCTTCTTCCTCGATGCCACGGTCAACTGCCGCAAGCCCGTGGTCATCGTCGGCGCCATGCGCCCTTCAACCGCCATCTCCGCCGACGGCCCCCTCAACCTGCTCCAATCCGTCACCGTTGCCACGAGCCCCAAGGCCCGAGACCGCGGCGCCCTGATCGTCATGAACGACCGCATCGTCTCGGCCTTCTACGCCTCCAAGACCAACGCCAACACCGTCGATACCTTCAAGGCCATCGAAATGGGCAACCTCGGCGAAGTCATCTCCAACAAACCCTACTTCTTCTACCCCCCGGTCCAGCCAACCGGCAAGACCGAAATAGACATCCGGAACATCACCGCCATCCCCCGAGTCGACATCCTCTACTCATACGAAGACATGCACAACGACACCTTATACTCCGCCGTCCAGAACGGCGCAAAGGGCATCGTCGTAAGTCTCCTCCATCCCTCAATATTAAACCCACCCAAAACAAACCAGATACTAACACACACCCAGATCGCCGGCTCCGGCTCCGGCTCCGTCTCCACCCCCTTCAGCGCCGCCATGGAAGACATCACATCCAAACACGACATCCCCATCGTGGCCAGCACGCGCACCGGAAACGGGGAGGTGCCGTCCTCTGCCGAATCGAGCCAGATCGCAAGCGGGTATTTAAACCCCGCGAAGACACGCATCCTGCTTGGGTTGTTGCTTGCGGAGGGGAAGAGCATGGAGGAGATGAGGGCGGTTTTTGAGCGGATTGGGGTTGCTTGATCCTGTTTGGTCTCTGTGACTTGTGTATTATAGATTGAAGGGGGAATTGGGGGGGGTTTCTTATGAATAGATTTTGTCGTAGAGGTTTTGTATATAGAATTATAGATTATGGACTTATGAATGTGATAGATTATGAATTGTTGATTAGAGATGGTAAGATTTTATATGGATTTTATGGATTTTGTGAATTTCAGGATTGGAAGTGTCGTTTCTGGTTGGCTTTTTCACTTTGGGTAGGGATGTTGAATATCAGAGCTTTTTCGTTTGGTATTCGGTTGAGAATCAAAGATATCGTACGGTACTACTATTGTATCTGGAGGAAACTAAGGTCGATCTAGATACTAATTACTAGGTATATAAAAGCTTATGCGCCAGACGACCTGATCGGCGACAGGGATTCAGAGCCTACTCGTTTGTAGGAATAAAAATTCGTTTGAGTCATTTCTTTCATATCTGGTATTCTGACACAGTAATTATAAACACACGACACGCCCATCACCTGTTTTTGTTCCTTAGAATTCTGTCCTGGTTTTGTTGTTAATTTCTCTTTTTTTTTGGCTGTTCTTTTCTTATCTCTCCGCGCTTCGAGTGGGATCTTTCGACTACCGCTACATCTCATGTAGCGTGTTATACCCGGTCTCGATCAGACTCCGCGGACCGCGTGCATCTCCTCCGATATGCCAATAGAACAGTCCTCCCAGCTTCGTTTTGGTTGCAAACCTAGCCTTCTGCTGCACCGTCCGCGGCGTATCATAGGTTACGAACCCGCCATCACCACCGGAGCAGTATGCTGCGCCCAGCTTATCATCGTGATGCTCCTTAGCGCCAGGACGGGGCAAATCACTGTAGTCGAACACGCCGTCCTCGCCACCCGTACCGGCATACCGTTGACCGGGCTTCTCGCTACCCAAAAATGACCGGCCGTAGGCAGGAACTCCTAGCAAGATTTTCTTCGGATCGACACCCTGCGAAAGCACATATTGCACACTAGACTGACAAGAGACAGCGCCCGGATTCCGAGAAGGACTATACAATTGTGCATGGTGTCCGCTCTCGTTCGTCCAAGGTCCAGCAAAATCATACGTCATAAGATTGATCAGGTCGAGGTACATAGATGCCTTGGAGAGATCGATATTCCGGAGAGCCCATTGGCCCGCCGGAAGACAGGTTGCTAATACGAATCGCGGCAAAGGCAGTGCTTCCCGCAGCTTTGCTAGTAGTCGGACGTAGTCCATGCCTTCTTGTGGGTCGGCGGGGTGTTCCCAATCAACTGGGGGGCATTAGTAATGTGTCCATGGTAAGTTGAGGAAGGTGTCAATACATACTGTCGAGGCCGTCAAGGCCGAATTGGTCTACCAGCGCCCTGGCCGTGCGGACAAATGTCTCGGTGCGCGATTGACTCCGCGCCACGAGAGCAAAGTTCTCGCTTCCCTTGCCGCCTCCGCCGACGGAGAGAATGACTTTCATCTTGGGATATTGCGGTTTCAGCTGCGTGAAGGCCCGGATACAGCCCTGCGTGCCGTCCACAGGCATTTGCGCATCGGCCCATTCATCGCTTAGCTACATATTTAGATCTGCGGTTAGCGTGGGATCTTTCTAATGATGAAGAAAATTTTATCCTTGTAAAGAAAACAAGTAAAGAAAAAAAGAAAATTCGGGTGGGAGATCCACATATACGGTGCCGTCTTCTTTGACCCTAAAACAAACAAAACGTCTTGGTTAACATTTGTACTTTGTATGTGTATGTACCCGAGCCTAGGGATTGGGGTTCCCTCGGCCTGATATATGGCTGTACTACCAAGCAAATGCGTAGAAGATATGAGAGACAAATCCCAGTCTGAGCGATGAAGGAGGTTGTTTTCGGTATATCCGCCAATTGGGATAATACGCTGCGTTCATGTAGTATGGAACCTCATACGAGTTGTTGCTGGAGCGTTCCGCCGCTTTGCGACGCCAGTGGGGGAAAAGACCGCCGGACAATGGCATGATGGTAGCATACAACCCAAGATGAGGGATTTTAGAAGAAGGAGGTGTTGTAGAAAGAAGAACGCGGATTTGGAGAAAATGGGAGAAAAGAAAAATAATTAGAAAATTAAAAAGGTCCACAAGCACCAACAATCGTGAAAAAATAAAGTGTGCGAAAAGCAGCTTCCCTATTAAGGACAATGTCACGTGTGGGGGATGTTCCTTTGCTTTGGGGTGGTTGAATGTTTCTTAGTTCGTCATGTACTCGTATTTGGCTGCGGTGTTTTTTGTTTTGTTTTTTTTTTTGTTTTCTAAAAAAAAAAGAACAGGCAAGTGAAGGCGAAAGCGAAACCCCCCCAATGTGAGGTCTTTGGGGAGGCGTGAATCAAAGAAGGCAACCAAAGTTAGTGCTCAGCGACTTTCCATGCCCGTCGACGACAGAAGAGTGACATAACATTTGCTGCACAATGCACGCTGATGGAAAGATCGTGCATTAATTCCTGATTTATAGCCAGTGCTGGAAAATGACGCTTTCACTCTTTCTCTCCCACCCCGGGCCTAAGACTCCAACCCCGGACAATAAGATTCTATTTATCCTTCTATTGCAGGGTTGCAAGAGGACCGTGTCAAGCTGGGCCTCCGACAGTACCATGCTCATTCGTGGACTAGCCACCAGGCCAGAAATATATCGAAAGGGACTTTTGATCGGTAGCAGCTTCCAGAGGGTCTAAACTCCCGGATTACGCTCACCCCACCTTTCGGTGTCTGTTCCGTCGACTGATAGTTATTGGGTGCCCCGGAAGCTTCATAGGTGAAGCACTAGGCAGAGCGCGCGGGTTTGAAAGCGCTGAAAAGACCGTTCTGGGGCTTTTCGGTGAAGATCGTCTCACGAGTCTGGTAGCAATGAACTAAGCCCCAGTTTCATAGTAAGATTTGAGTGGATCGGTGGCAGAGCTGTGCATTGCGGGCTGACTTGGTAATGGTATAGTATAGGACGGAAACCACCACAACCTTAGGTAAGACCGGCTGTAGAAATGCCAACAACTCTCAATAATAATATCACTGGTACTTGGATGTAACTCTTTTAGATGTTTCATAAAAAAGAGCACTGTCGATCGATTAGGTGAGCTCCAGCTATCCCTTTGTTCTCTTTTTCTTTTTTAGTTGTTTTGGTCTTGGATTTGCTTTTTTACCCCATAAGGTTTACTTACTTCTCTTACTCGTCGTGGCTGTGGAGAGAACTGCAGACTAGTAATTAGTCGCATTTCCACCCCCGCATGACGGCTTGCAAATGACGATGCTTCATGCGTGGATATGACTGGGTCTGTTCGAGCTCAGGGATCACTCATGCGTCAATCATCCCAAGCCATGCACCTGACCTTCGGGGTGCAGGTGAAAGTCTGACGATGGTTGGAGTGATCGCCGCAAGTCCCTTTTCGGAACCCTAAATCGGAAGGCCCGGCCCATAACCTCCGTCGAGACTTGTCCAACGCATCATGAGATGAGCCACTTCTATCATGAAACCTCAGTACTAA